>NC_092085.1:9059741-9360000 GCF_043229965.1 Drosophila suzukii
GTGGCAAATTTTTATTTTTAGATCAATCAATTTAAAAATTTTTATCTAGCATGAAAATTGTGGGCGTCACAGGCGATTTGTGGGCGTTAAAGTGGGCGTGGCAAACTTTTTTTTGAGTAAATCGATGGGTTTTTATGAGAACAAAACATTTCAGCTAAAATTTTTATTTTAGCATCAAAAAGGAAGAAGCCACAGCTTTGGGCGGTTTGTGGCCGTTAGAGTAGACGTGGCACCCTGCTGCGCAAGAAGCTAAGGAATCTGCATGCCAAATCCCAATAGCCTAGCTCTTATAGTTTCCGAGATCTGGGCGTTCTTACGGACAGACGGACATGGCTAGATGGCTAGAACGACTCGGCTAGTGATCCTTATTAAGAATGTATATACTTTATGGGGTCGGAAACGCTTCCTTCTGCCTGTTACATACATTCCGACGAATCTAGTATACCCTTTTACTCCACGAGTAACGGGTATAATCCGACCACTTAGTATAACCTCCGGCGCATAGCCAATAGCCTAGCTCTTATAGTTTCCGAGATACTCAGCGTTCATACGGACAGACGGACATGGCTAGATGGCTAGATCGACTCGGCTAGTGATCCTTATTAAGAACATACCTACGAACATACCTTCAATTAAGGCGCGATGTTGGTCAGCTTTTGGAACCTAACAAATCATTGACCGAGGAGGATCTTTCCTTCAACTGCGGCCGTTCATGTTTGTGATTCAGATCCTTCACATCTTCTTGATGCTGCTTAACACTCTCCCTTGCGATAAAATATATATTACCGTGGGGACTGAAATTGTGCCCTCGTAGAACTTGATCAACAAAATATTTCTTGGATAAGTTTAGAAATGTTGAAAGAAGTCAGACTTCTTGTAGGTTTTAAATTGATGAGAAGTCGGTTTTATATTAATTGGTTTTTCTCTTGCAGTATAAAGTTCAGTCAGCTGCAATGAACCATTATGTGTATCGGTTGATTCTCGATCGGACGACTCAGTGTCGCTAGCTCTTGATTGGCTACATATACCTTCAGGCTATTTTTTTTTTTTTTTTAATGTTTTGCTATTTATTTATTGAATCTTCTCCCTTTGGGTACTAACAATAAGTGTATCAAATCTTAGACTAGTTAATCTAACTCACAGTCATATGACTGATGTTGTGCTAAAGCGACCCGAAAGTTATAGCTGGCTTGGCAGGTCGTTGCGTTGTAGACGGGATCGGCGTATTTTAATCTCGCTTTGCTGCTTGCATATCTCCATTTCCCTTTGATCCCTTTAGCTGAGTAACGGGTATCTGATAGTCGAGGCACTCGACTATAGCGTTCTTCCTTGTTCATTATTGCTTTTTCTGGATTATGAAGTTTTTCAAAGTATTTTCAAGGGGTAACGGCAATGAAATACTCGACCCTTAATTTTTTTTATTACGTCAGAATTTGGTCCCTTTTTATTGTGGCTACCCATTACTGTGTCTGTACGCCGGGGGGTAGCGGGGTACCGTGGTGGCGCTGGTGGAATGGCGTGGGAGGCGACGGCGGGAAAAACTGGCGGCGTCGGCAGGCTGCTTCGCTGGGCTTCGGTGGCTGGCTGTTGGTGCGTTTGCTGCTGGTGCTGCGGAAGCTGTAGGGGAGAAACCACACGAACGCGTATTGCCCCTTAATCGGAAATAAATGTACGCACAAACGTTATCTAGGTAAAGGTAGGCGGGGGTACGACCGCGGTTTATTCACTTGAACTTCAGAAATCGAACTGACTTAGTCTAAGCTCCGCTCTGCGCTCCAAAGCGCAGCGGAGACTTCATGGAGGGAGCTAGGAACGGCGCAGGAGAGCGGGAGCGCGAGAGCGGGAGAGCGGTGCAGCTGGTGCAGCTGGATAGCGGGGCCAGTCCAGATTCGGCGGACAGTGGGCCTGAACATTCCGCCCCCCTTGCAATCGCTGGCGTTGCAAAAAATAAAGGAGACGGAACTTCGGCCAGCCGCCTACGCCTCAAGCCTGCGTACAGGCGCCGGAGACAATCGTCGACCATGTGGAAGCCCGGCTGTATCACCTTCGGGTAGACGTCCGCGCCCAGGATCAATGAAATCGTGGCTGGCCGGTGGAAAACCTCATCCGCGAGCGGTAGCTCCTTAAATTTTTGGATGACGCTCTCACTGAGCGCACGGATGGGAGTGCGGATGCGCACGTTCGGCTCGATCTTGAGGACCACCTCCAGCTTGACGGCCTCGTCGACCTTCGAACGAATCGTCGCCGTGCATATGCTCTCATCGCCAACGTTCGTTGTCGGCAAACGCAACGCGGCGGCCAGGGATGCATCGATGGAGCTTGTCGGGGTGCACGGATCGATGAGTGCGGCGGTCTCGACGATCACCACAGCAGTCGGGAGGACATCAACGCTTTGACGCTGGAGAAGTGCGGCGAGCGACGGAGCTGGTGTCGAGGATGCTGAGCGCGGTGGATAAGCAGGCGTTTGGCGAGTTGGCGGATCTTGCCGGCGCGAACGCTGCGGAGAAGCGGGATGTTGCTTGGAGCGGGACTTTTGCTTGGAGCCGGACATTTTCCGGGAAACAAGGTCGTGCATGTGCAGCAGCGTGTGATGATTCCGGTTGCACATTCTGCACCGGTCACCGCTACGACAGCTCCCAGTGGAGTGCTCGTGTGCGAGACAGTTCGCGCAGTACTTGTTAATAAGAACTGCCCGCAGCCGCTTCTCTGCGCTCAGCTTTAGGAACCTCTGACACTTCCGAAGAGGATGGATTCCGCGGCAGACTCGGCATCGGTAGGACTGAGTACCTCGAGTACGTCTGCTATCCAGAGCCTGAGTGCTACGTGGACGGGGAGCCATTTTCCTGTTTAGAGTGTGGATAAGGAAAAAACAAACAGGGCTGATTAACACTGACGTGGATAATGGCTACGGACTAAGGTGTATAAGAAACGCGGCTCGTTACGAGGTAGTTTTGGGCGGCTCTCTTGGAAGAAGAACCACCTTGGTCACTGGACGTTTGACAATGCCGCGTGTCGTACGAATGTCGACTACGCGGACATTACCATCGGCTCCCGGAAAAACGGAGTCTATTCTTCCGAGTCGCCACTCATTTGAGGGCAAATTGTCGTTGTTGCGCTTGTGGAGCTCCTTAAGGTACTCATCCTTCCATCGAGTGCGGAATTGTTGATGGAGAGACTTTAAGTGCTGCCACCGGTTCAGAATGGACTTGGATTCGCACTTTACTTCAGGTTCCATTGGAGGCGCCGACGAAGGTCTTTCCATTGTCGGATAGGACTTGGCGAGGACACCCTCTTCTAGAGACGAAAAGAGCGAAAGCGGCAAGAAACTTTTCAGTCGTTAAGTCGGATGTAGGCTCTAGATGGATGGCCTTTGTAGAAAAACAAACGAAAACCAACACATACCCTTTCGTAATGAGACAAGCTCTTCCGGTATAACTTTTTATGTCAAACGGGCCGGCGTAGTCCATCCCTGTGTACGTGAACGGACGGGAAAAAGACATCCGCGCTTTCGGAAAACTTCCCATCATCTGGACTTGCAATCTCTTTTTGTGGATAACGCAGACCTTGCAGGAGTTAACCACTGCCTTCACCAAGTTCTTTATTCTCGGAACCCAGTATCTGGACCGAGTGAAATGCGTGAATTTGACCAGAAGCCGCGAGAGTGCACATTCGTACGGCAGGATTATCGGATGTCGTTCATCATACCGCAAACTATCGGAGGCCGTTACGCGGCCGCATGCCCTGATTACCCCTTTCTTATATAGAAAGAGGTTCAGGGAGAGAATCGAACTCGCCGCGGGCACAGGACGCTTCTGACTCAAGCAGCGGTATTCTTCAGAAAAATACCTGCGCTGAGTGCAAATCGTCATGAGTTCTTCCGCGGCGGCAACGTCCTGGGCCTCTAGACGGACCCCGGAAGGCGGTGATTGTCTTCGACATCGTTGGACAAATCGATGGACATACGCGAGGACCCGCAAAGCTCTATCTAAATTGGAAAAGCGATCTAGGAAATCTTCTGACGGCATAGACGCCACATGGACTTTAACGGCACGCTTTTCGATCTCAGTCACCGGCAGGTCGGTTCCCTGGCTGGGCCAATGATCGCGTGGACGTTGCAGCCAAGTGGGTCCATGCCACCAAAGCGGGTTGTCCACCAGCTCTTGAAGGGGAACTCCTCGACTAGCCAAATCAGCTGGATTATGTTCGGATTGAACGTGCGACCAATTGGCCGCCTCAGTGGACTCGGTGATCTTCGTCACCCTGTTGGCAACGAAATTAGTCCAATGGCACGCTGGTTTTGCTAACCATGCTAGCACAATCGTGGAATCGGGCCAACAATGGTATTTTGAGGTCAGCCTCGGCATATTTGGAAGAATGGCTTCGGCCATCTCGGACAAAAGGAGAGCCCCACATAACTCCAGCCTGGGAAGGGACACCGTTTTGACTGGCGCCACAAGCGTCTTGGCCGTGAGCAAGTGCACCATCGTCTTATGGCCCACTTCTACGCGCACATAGATCGCAGCACCGTATGCCTTTTGCGAGGCGTCACAAAATCCGTGATGCTCTACGCGGAACTCTGGACGGAAGGAAACCCATCTGGGTATTCTGACCTGGTCTAGGACCGAATAGCTCTGGAGAAAGCTGTTCCACCTTTGGCACAGCTCAATTGGAAGTTTATCGTCCCAGCCTAGATCCTGAAGCCAAATCTCTTGCATACAGATTTTGGCACACACAACAAATGGAGCGAGCCAGCCTGCTGGATCAAATAGCTTGGCAATTTGGGAAAGGACTTGGCGTTTCGTGTGGGAGATTTCCGTTGCTAAATCTGGTGGGACGAAAAAGAACTCATCGGACGTCGCCTTCCATCGTACGCCGAGAGTTTTGGCTGTGCTCTCAGTGTCGATCTCGAGGAAGTCGGCTGTCAGAAGATGATCGCTTTGGATACGAGCTAATATTTCTTTGTTGTTGGAGGTCCATTTTCTCAAAGGAAGCCCCGCGGAATCTAGAGCACTTTGTAGCTCGCGAACAATGGACTTAGCGTCCTCGGCGGAGTCAGCTCCCGAAAGGACATCGTCTACATACATATGATTTCGAATGACATTGCTCGCTCTTGGATGACTGAGCTGCACGTCAGTTGCCAACTGTTGGAGGACTCGAATGGCCAGGAATGGCGCGCAATTGACTCCAAAAGTTACCGTCTGTAATTCGAAATCTCGAATGTGCCCCTCCCTGTTGCGGAATAAAATGCGCTGGAACGGGGAATGCTTCGGATCTACCCATATCTGCCGATACATTTTCTCGATATCGGCACTGTAGACGTATCGGAAATATCGCCACTTCAGGATCTGGATAGTTAGATCGGACTGTAAGACTGGGCCAGCATGAAGGATATCATTTAAGCTGACCACATTCTCTGAAGGGCTGGAGGCAATGAAAACCACACGTAACTTAGTGGTTGTACTTTCCGGCTTGAGCACGACATGATGCGGAAGGTAATAACTGGCAGAATTATGGGTAGGACGGACCTCTTTCATGTGATTGAAGTCGAGATACTCTTGAATCACGGAGTCGTATTTGGCTTTCAGCTGACAGTCCCTCTTTAGGCGTTGCTCGGTTCTTAGGAACTGCGACAACGCGGAGGATCTGGAGTGACCGAGGGCGGATTTTACGTTTTGAGGATCACGAAACGGAAGACTTACGACATACCTGCCGTTATCGTCTCTCGTAGTCGTTCGGAGAAAATTTTCCTCACAAGCCAAATCGGAAGATTTTGTCACTTTTACTGGCAGATCCTCCACCTCCCAAAATTTGGTGAGAAGCCTATCCAGGGACGTGTCAACTGTGTGGGAGATTCGTGTGGAATCAACGAAAATCTGATTTTCCCTTGGAGCAGGAACGGGTCCTGTTAGGATCCACCCGAAAATGGTTTCTTGCCCGAGGAGAGAGCCACAAATATTCGGCCGGGTGCCGCTTAGGAGAATGGATGGCAGTATGTCGGCCCCGACCAGAATACCTATCTGTGCACTCTCGTAGAACTTTGGATCCGCTAGTGACAGTTCGGGAAGATCCCGTAGAAACTGTTGCGGAATCGGACAAGATGGAAGGTTTCCAGCTAATTGAGGAAGAACATAGTCCGTCGTGTTTATTTGCAAGCCAGGCCTGGTCGGAGAACGGATGGTAAACTGACAGAGCTTTTTGGATTCAGCGGATACTGTCTAGTTTAAGCCTGATACTTGGGCTCGGATTACCTGGTGAGGCAACTTAATTAGTTTGAACAGCCGCTCAGAAATAAAGGTTGCCTCTGATCCTGAATCTATCAAGGCACGAGCTTTAAAATTCGACCCCAGCTGACATATGTCAATTATGGCGGTGCCCAGCAAGACGGATCTGTACCCCGTCGCGAAGTAATTTTGTACTGTAGAGTCCTTGGACCGGGAAGCGGTAGCAACTGGTGTACTTGGTCTTTATCTGGGTCTTGAGTCGGGATTCGAAGGCGATTAGGAGGAGTTGCCTCTGTGTAGTAAGGTGTGATGGCGGCCGCGGCACGTAAAGCAACTATGAGTGCTCTCACAATCACGCAGCTGATGCCCTTGTGCGAAGCAGTTTAGACACAGCTGCTTCCTCTTTATGTATGCCGAACGCTCGTCGACCGTCATCTGGAGGAACCGTGCACATGTGCGGACAGGATGGTTTTCCTCCTTACAAAGGTCACATCCTTTTGGCTTGGGTGCTACCCTTGTCTCGTAAGAATTTATTCTTCGAGGCGCTGCAGTGGGGGCGGTTATTTTTGGCAGAGATTGACTCGGGCCCGACGGCCGTACGTCGTCTATGGCTTCTAAGGTCCGGTGACGCTCCGTAAGGAAGGCGTTCAGTTCCTGCCACGTCGGAATCTCTGCCTTATTGTGCAGGGACTGTTGCCACAAGGATAGCGTGAGCTTAGGAAGTTTGGAGGAGCACATGTACACTAGGAGGCAATCCCAATTTTCGGTTTCAATTCCGGACATTTCTAAAGCCGTAAGGCAACCCTGGATGGTACGTTGAAGTTCACGGATAGCTGACCCAGATTCCTGATTAACGGACTGCACATTGAAAAGTATTTTCAATTGGCTATTCACTAACAACCGCTTGTTTTCGAAACGCTCAGTTAGGTTAGCCCAAGCTGAGCGAAAGCCATCGTTAGTAAGGGGGGAGTTTGACACTATCGTGTGTGCATCGCCGCTTGTTTTGGCATTTAGGTGAAACAATTTTTCGATTGGCGTCAGCCTTGGATTGTTTATGTAAATGGCCGTAAACAGATCCCTAAAGGTCGGCCACCGCAGATAATCTCCGGTGAGAACCTCGGTATCGCACGGAGGCAGCCGACATCCAGAGGGAATGTAAGTCTGGGTAGGAACAGCTTGAACTTGGGGAGCCTGGGCTATCATATCCGCGATCTGAGCCCCACATCTCTCGTAAACGGAAAAACAGTAGCCGTATTTTGCCTTGAGAACTGGCAAACTATCAGCTGCACTGCATTCATCGTATTCTGCCTTGATGCGGTCCCATAACGCGCGTATTTCTTCGCGGTGGATGTTCAGCACGGACAGAGTAGGAGGGATCGGCGAAGGAGTGTTTGCTCTGGATTCAAACTCACTCCTCCGATCTGAGACCTCAGTAAATTTGCTTATAGCGATTTGGGAAGGTGTTATAGCCATTTTGACGTTTGCACGGGTGACCCTTTTTCGGGGCGACGAGGTCTTGGCGGTTAGTTCGGGTGTGGGAGGATTGACATGCCTGGGACTACGGCAGGTGGAATAGACAACTTGTTGTTATCACTTCCAACGGACATTTAAAAGAAATGACTTTTTTTTTGGGTCAGAACCTGCCCGCCCTTGTTTATGTCGGATAAATAGGAAACCTGGCCCACTTCTGGAACAGTGGAACGAGGTTTCGACAAAAAAAAGTAGTGGATCGGAGAAATAGAAATTGGAAGCAAGTACCGACCTGGTTACTTTACGGAATTAAAAACCCAATGATACGGATTAGGAACGGTGAGTGATGAGTTCGTATATCACCCGTGGAGAAATAATACTATAATATTTAACCTTTTTGGTATATGTATATTGTAATTTTTGCGTTTGAAATAAATTGAGGGGGGAAAAATACCAAATACCCCGGTGGAGTAATTTATTTAAACGTCTGAATGAAGAAAAATACCAAAATATGTCAAAAAGTTGTTGGCCGGAGATCTGAGACCTCAGTAAATTTGCTTAGAGCGATTTGGGAAGGTGTTAGTGCCGTTTTTAGGTTTGCACGGGTGACCCTTTTTCGGGGCGACGAGGTCTTGGCGGTTAGTTCGGGTGTGGGCGGATCTACGGATATGCCTGTGATTACGGCAGGTGGAATAGACAACTTGTTGTTATCACTTCCAACGGACATTTAAAAGAAATGACCTTTTTTTTGGGTCAGAATCTGCTCGCCCTTGTTTATGTCGGATAAATACTATAATATTTAACCCTTTTGGTATATGTATTATGGTTAGGATCAAGTTTGGTATATATTTGCTGGTATTTTTTTCGTTTGGATAAATTGAGGGGGAAAAATACCAACTATGTGTATATATATAGTCACCGGTGAAGTAATTGTAATATTTTCGTCTTTATTTAAACTTCTGAATAAAGAAAATATACCAAAATTTGTTGGCCGGAGGATGCGATTTGTTGATTATTTAATATTGAAGTATTGCGTTTATTTGATTTAATATACCGAGGAAAAAATACTAAAAATATATAGCAAAAAAATTGGTGGACGGAGGATGCTATGCATGCAGTGGAGTGCTGGTATTTTTCCCGTTTAAATAAAATAAATTTTACGGAGTAAATACCAAATACCAAAAAAATACTAAAAAGTTTGATGGTAAATAAATCACAATGACCAAAAAATTTTCACGACGGTTGGTGTAATTTTTTATTTTATTAATTTTTACCGGATGGCCGACGGAAAACTTTAATTATTCGGAACGAGATGGTTGAGTTAAAAATTATATGTGACAGTATGTAGATATTTGTATATATGTAGTTATTTGTATATATGTAGATATTTGTATTGATGTAGATATTTGTATGTATGTAGATATTTGTATAGATGTAGATATTTGTATGTATGTAGATATTTGCATGTATGTAATTTGCATGTATGTAATTTTCGCCGGTTTTAAATTTAATAAATAATTATTGCCGGCGGGGTATGTGCTGTTGTGGAAGTTTTCGATTTATTGTGTGTGGACTGTATTTGGAAAAACGAAAAAATATGTGCAAGAATTTTAGCGGCTGCGGATATCCAGAGAGAAAAATCTTGAAAAGTTTTGGGGGCCTTAAATGGCAGAACACTAGAAATTTAATAATTCTCACTGTATGCTTGGCTTATATTTGCACAATATTTTTTTTAAGCTTGGAATTTTGTCTCGATTTTGTATATGTGTATGTAAGTATGGATGAGCGGCCAAATGCAATTAAAAAAGGAGTCGGGAAAAATTGGCAATATGGCCGCACGTAGCAAAAGGAAAATCGAAGAAGAAAATGGCGAAGTAATTTTTAATTGCCGTTGTCGGATTTAAGCGGACTAGGATTTTGGACAAATCGTACAGAAAGTCAAACGAATTATATTTTCGAGTGGCTGACTGCAGACCGGCAATTAATAAAACGAAAAGCTTTACTTATCTTATCCGGCTCGAAGGACCAAAATGTACGCCGGGGAGTAGCGGGGTACCGTGGTGGCGCTGGTGGAATGGCGTGGGAGGCGACGGCGGGAAAAACTGGCGGCGTCGGCGGGCTGCTTCGCTGGGCTTCGGTGGCTGGCTGTTGGTGCGTTTGCTGCTGGTGCGGCGGAAGCTGTAAGGGAGAAACCACTCGAACGCGTATTGCCCCTTAATCGGAAATAAATGTACGCACAAACGTTACCTAGGTAACGACCGCAGTTTATTCACTTGAAGATTGTCTATCAGTAACGTCCGCAGAAACCACTATAAATCGGCCAAACGCAGCAGGTTGGCATTAAGGACTAGGAAATGAAAGGCAGGGTAGATCATGGTTCACGTTGAAAGATGTAGAGGGCAGTGTTTCGCAGTTTTCTGGGTCCAGTTCTCCAGATATAAATCAATGGATAGGAGAGTTGGAAGATTGTGCAGCTACAGTTGAGTGGAACCCTTTACAGTTGTTTGTGTATGCAAAACAGTTGCTTAGTGGAGCAGCAAAGATGTTTGTGCGCAGCCAGAGGAATATCAAAGACTGGGCAAGTTTGAAATCGGCTTTGTTGGAGGAGTTCGGAATCAAGTTATCGTCAGCAGAAGTTCATCGCAGGTTGGGAAAACGACAGCAGCAAAAGAGTGAATCCTTGCACGAGTTCCTTTATGCACTTAAGGAAATTGCAAAGCTCATTTGTTTGGAGGAAGAAAGTTTGATCGAGTATTTCGTTGAGGGTATCCCAGATGCTAGATCAAATAAAGCAATGCTGTACCAGGCGTGGATCATCCAAACCAGTAAACAAGTATGGTTTACAGGGTAGCAAGGCTATGCACGTCACAAAACAAGATGCAGTAGCTGGATCAGTTAGGAAATGTTTTCGGTGCGGGGACTCGTCGCACATGAAGAAAGACTGTCCCGTGAAGGAGAAATGTTTCAAATGCGATCAACCAGGACACCGAGCAGCGCAGTGTCAAGCAGAAGTACAGGTCAAAACAGAAAGATCAACCAATGTCGTTCAGGACGGTAAAGTCGTTTCACAACCATCGCGTGAGTCCTTTTCTTCGAGCTTGGAATTGAAATCTGTGGTTTGCAGGAATTCAGAATTCAAAGGACTTGTGGACACAGGTGCTTAACTGTGTTTGATGCGTAGGCGTGTGTTCTTGAAGCTTGGCGTTGGAGTAGGCAGTCTGATGGGTCGTCAGGGAGTACAAGTCAGGTCCTACCATTCGGAAGTTTCGTTACAAAGGTTGTTATCGATGAAATCGACATGTCGTTCGAGTTTCATGTCATACTAGATGACGATATGAAGTTTGACGCAATCTTAGGCACAACAATCTTAAACAGCGTTGACGTGATGGTAACCAAGTCTGGCACTATCTTTTCGCCAAGCGTTCTAAGTGTTCAGCAAAGACCAATGACAGGATCAGACGATAACCAGGCGGGGCAAAGTCTGAAAGTCTGTGCATGATCAGCACGAAAGACTCTAAGACAGTATCGGCAGTAGATTTGGAGCACTTGAGTCAGGAAGTAGCTTCTGAAGTGGAGTCATTGATCGAGAACTACAAGCCAGAAAGAAATCTCACTTCTTCAGTCGAGATGAAGACCTTGTTGACAGACGAGTTGCCTGTTTTCGAACATCCGAGACGATTAGCTTATTGCGATCAGAAAATTGTCGATGATCAGGTTCAAGAATGGCTAGAGGTAGGGATAATCAAGCCTAGTACGTCCGAGTTTGCTTCGCCAGTGGTGCTTGTAGATAAGAAGAACGGGAAGAAGCGCTTGTGTTGCGATTACCGAAAGTTAAATGAAAAGATTGTCCGGGAAAACTTCCCAACAGCTCAAATGGACTGTGTGATCAAAAAGCTTCAAGGTGGACAAGTTTTTACAACTCTCGATTTGATCAATGGTTTCTTTCAAGTGCCTGTTTCGCCAGAATCCCAAAAGTATAAATCGTTCGTAACTCAGAGTAGTCAGTATGAGTTCCTGTTTGTACCCTTCGGTATAACAAACTCTCCAGCAGTATTTAACAGGCTTATCATGGCCTTATGCGTGATTCAATTAAGAACAAAGATGCGGTTGTATACATGGACGGTGTTATCATTTCGAGCAAGAGTATCGATGAGGGCGTCCAGAAGTTGAAGCGAGTTTTGGAAGTGGCACATGAAAATGGCTTGCGCATAAATTGGAGTAAATGTCAGGTGTTGAAGCGCAAAGTTAACTTCTTAGGCTATTTCGTTGAAAACGGTACCATCAAGCCAGGTAATGAGAAAACTCACGCAGTTGCTGATTTTCCGATTCCGCGCGACAAGAAAGGAGTCCATATGACCATGAAGAAGAAAGAGATTCCGCTTAGAGTGTCTAGATGGGCGATGTACCTACAAGATTTCGACTACGAAATAAAACACAGGTCAGGTTCGAAAATGAGACATGTCTGTTTCATCGTTTGCGGGGAGCATAGCTCCTAGATGATTGGATGAAGGTGCTCAAGTGTCGTTGAGACCAAAGGCTATGAAGACTTCTACATAGTTAACGAAGTTCTGTTCAAAGTTCCTAATAAAGAATTGCTAGTAGTTCCTCCACTCAGGGAAACCGAGATTATCCAAAACAGTTACAAGCAAGGACATTTCTCATCCAAGAAAACTCAGGATTTGATCGAGAAGTTGTATTACATTCCGGAGCTAAAAGAGAAAGTAGCGCGAGTGGTCGATAGCTGCGTAGAATGCACCCATGTGAATGCGAAGGCTGGTAGGCAAGGAGGGTTTCTTACACCGTATGACAAAGGAGGCAAGCCGTTCGTCACATACCATGTAGATCAAGTTGGTCCGATGGAGTTAACCAAAAAACGATATAATCACATTTTCGTGATTGTAGATGCCTTTTCCAAGTACGTAAGGTTGTGTCCTACACGAAGCACAGGAGTTGATGAAGTGGTGACTTGTTTGGAGCGCCAGACTGTTTGTTTTGGAAATCCGTATACCTTCAGATCGTGCAGCTGCATTCACATCCCACCTGTTCAAGGAGTACTGCGATAGGGAGAAGATCCAACATTTGCTGATTGCAACAGGCGTACCAAGGGGGAAACGGACAACTAGAACGCATGCATAAAATAGTTGTTCCGATGCTCTCCAAACTAAGCCTTGAAAGCCCAGGGTGCTGGTATAAACATGTAGGTAAGGTACAGCAGAGCAACACTGAGCCAAGGAGTACCAAAGTTTCACCATTCAAACTGCTAACAGGATTAGATATGCGTATCTCAGGAGATGTCCAGCTAAAGTCATTGATACAGGATTGTTTAATTTCGGAGTTAGATGATGAACGCGACAAACTGAGGAAGGAAGCAAGGGAGAACATTCAGAGTATCCAAGCGGAAAACAAGAAAGCTTTTGATGCAAAAAAAAAACGTCGAAAAGAAGTTCCAGTTAAACGATTTGGTAGCCATTAAACGCACCCAGTATGGTACTGGTTTGAAATTGAAAGGAAAGTACCTAGGGCCATATAAAGTAGTCAAAGTAGGAAACCATGGAAGATACGAAGTTGAAAGGGTAGGAGAAGGTGATGGGCCGTATAAGACATCAACAGTCGCAGAGTACATGAAGGCATTCGGACCACTAGAAGCGGTCTCACCTACTGATCTAATTTCTTTCCCTTTCTGTACTCGATATAAAAAGTAACATTCGATATTCCTAAGTTGTACTCGATACTTAGTTGCAACGTGAGTAAAAAGTGGCAACGCTCCGCCAATAATGATGAAAACTCAGGGTGTGATATTAAATCACATATATTTTTTATTAAAACGTACTTTTCCTTAAGGATGCAGACAAATTTTTAAAACAAATTTATTACAAAAGATCTGTAATGAAAAATTTTGGACACGTATTTTTCAATTTCTATCTGATGATTAATTCCGTGAGTATTAACTATATGTTTTGCTAAATTATGAGTACTGTGTTCCAATTTAAACAAATTTTCGAAGACTTAAGTAATCTGATACCTCACTACGACCTTTGGTCATTTCGCGTGCACTTGCAACATTTTGAACTGCGTTGTCTGCCTTTGCCGAATAAGTTTTTCATTTTTTCCTTTTGACTGTGTTTTTTTGTCGGCTAACACGTTTTTGAACCACTTGATTATCAAGACACAAAATGTGTTGCTCTTTTGTTTTATTACTTTCATTTATTCTGTATCTGCTTGCTTCTTTTTCAAGCCTTTTTTTTTGATCTTCTGCTTCAAGAGATCTGTTGATCTTTTTTCTGAAGATTCTTGTGACCTGTGTTTTAATATTTTGAGACGGCTCTCTGCAGTTTTCGACTCCATATGGTATGTATATTCTTGATCAGGATCACTAGCCGAGTCGATCTAGCCATCTAGCCATGTCCGTCTGTCCGTATGAACGCTCAGATCTCGGAAACTATAAGAGCTAGGCTATTGGGATTTGGCATGCAGATTCCTTAGCTTCTTGCGCAGCAGGGTGCCACGTCTACTCTAACGGCCACAAACCGCCCAAAACTGTGGCTTCTACATTTTTGATGCTAGAATAAAAACTTTAACTGAAATGTATAGTTCTCATTAATACCTATCGATTGACCAAAAAAAAAGTTTGCAACGCCCTTGTTAACGCCCACAGACCGCAAAACCTTTGACGCCCACAATTTTCATGCCAGATAAATAATTTTAGCTGAAATGTTTTGGTCTCGTTAGAGTGGGCCTGACAAAAAATAACATTTTACTTATATAATATGCCTGAAACTGTTTTACGTACATTTTTGGTTAAATAAGTAAACACCTGTATCAGGATTTGGCCGAACACAAAATTATTTTGTTTTCTATTGTTGAACTAATAAGTTTTTTTATTAGTTATTGCTAAAATAAAATACGAATTTAAGGTTGCTTTAGGCTTGTTAACAATTTATTAGCGAGAGACAGTACAGCAGGCGAGACGAGAGTACATTTAATGTCGAGATCAGAATTCGTACTACTTTTACAAAGGGACTGCCAGCCGAATGCTGGACCCAAGAATGCAAGAACACAAAGACCCCCAAAGTGTGGCGACCTAGGAGGAATGAACCAATAGCCTCCGCTAGGCAAAAGTCCAAAGTAGCTCTCTGGTGATCACTGCTGAGGAATAGGCACCTTAGTTCGAGCAGCTCATTGCGAGCGCCAACAAAGTTGGTTGCATTATCAGACCAAATCTGCCGCGGCCTTCTTCTAGTGCATATAACTCGTTTGAGGCCATGTAAAAACGATACCGTAGAGCGATCCTTGATTAGCTCCAAATGAATAGCCTTCGTGGTGAAACAAATAAAGTCACAAACGTAGCATTTTACTGGAGGCTTGCTTCGCGCCTCTGACTTGTAGAAAAATGGGCCGCAAAAGTCAATGCCAGTGACTTCGAACGCATAAGATCCATCAAGTCGCTCCTTTGGAAGATCCGCCATGATATGCTCCACTACTCGAGGCTTCATTCGAAAGCATCTAATACATTTGTTTACCGCCCTCATAACCGTCTTCCTCCCCCCAATAGGCCAATATTGGTATCGAATTATGCCGAGTAATGCCCGTGGCCCAGTGTGCAGACTGCGTTCATGAAAGTGAGTAATAATGGCAATAGTGACCGAATGACTCCGTGGTAATATAATTGGATGACGCCGACTAAAATCCAGAGAAGAATTCCTTAGCCGGCCATCCACTCTAAGAAGCCCAAATTGGTCAATGAATGGCGAAAGAGATGCGAGCGAGCTGGAGGAGTGCACCATTCCCTTTGACTGCAACGATTTGATGTCATCCCATAAATGTGAGTGCTGGACAAGACGAAGCAACAGCAGAGTACCGCCTTGAAGGTCAGACACCGTGAGCGCAGGGCGATGGATGCGACTTATCCGAAAATTCTTTGAAAGGCAGCAAAGGAGTTGGCAAGTTTTGAACCGACTTCGTATGGAGATTTTGTTAGTTGAATCCTTCGGCTAAGTTCAAGCGTTGGCTTTTCAGCAGTGATTGGGGCCACAGAAGAATTTTGGTCCATGAGCCCAGGGAGGAGACTCGTTGAGCTCAGCAGGAAAAGCACCTCGGGAGAGAATGTCAGCTGGATTTAAAGAAGTTGGAACATACCGCCACTCCACTGACTCAGTTAGCTCTTGAATGGCAGCTACTCGGTTCGCTACAAAAATATTGAATCTCTACGGCTCGTCTCGGATCCATGAAAGCGCAACAGCAGAGTCGCTCCAGCAGTAAACCTTTCCCTCAAATGCACTCGTCCCAGCCACTTCTGCGATGAGCCTAGAAAGGAGTTCCGCCCCACACAGTTCCAACTTGGGCACAGTGATTGTTTTCAAGGGGGCAACCCTTGACTTTGAGCAAAGTAATTGAGATCGGCCGTTGCAAACGATGTAGACACAGGCACCATATGCTTCTATGCTGGCATCACAAAATCCATGAATTTCACTCTCAGAGTTTGGAGAACGAACCAGCCGAGGAAATGACGCATGCTTAATCTGCCCAAGACTCGTACATATAGCACTCCATTCCGTATTCTGTGACTCAGGAAGGCTTTCATCCCAGGATAACTTCTCCTTGCACAGTTGTTGAAGGAAAATTTTCGAATTTGTGATCACAGGTCAAACCAACCCGAGAGGATCGTAAAATCGCGCTATTGCAGACAGTGCAGATCGCCTGCAGGGGCTTGACGTTGACTGTAAGACCGAAAAGGAAAACAATAGTTGGTCAGAAACTTGATCCCAAGCGAGACCTAAGGTTTTTGCAAAATCAGTGCCAACATCAATCTTCAAATAGGACTCCTTATCCTTGTCTGGAACTGCATCCAAAACAGCCGACACATTTGAGCACCACTTTCTACGCTTAAATTTTCCCTTGGCCTAGAAGTTTTGATGTCTGATCCGTAATAATGACTGCCTCTTCCTTGGACTTAACTCCAGATATCAAATCATCCACATAAAAATCGCAACGAATGACCTCAGCCCCAAGGGAAAACGCTGTATGCTCGTCTGCTGACAACTGATGCATAGCTCGCACAGCCAGAAATCATGCTGGCTTCGTGCCATAAGTAACGGTGTCTAGCCTTAACACCCGTAATTGGTCCTGGGCGAATCCCTAAACAAAATGCATTGCAAATGGCTGTCCTCAGGCTGAACCCTAACACAACGGTTCATTTTGCAAATGTCTCCTGTGAATAACAGGGCCTGCCATAAGAACATCGTTGAGAGAATAGCCTGAGAAACTGGCCGCCGATCCATCGAAAACTACGCGAAGCTTTGTAGTGGAGCTATCTTCCTTTATGACGCATTGATGAGGCAAGAAGTATCGGCACAACCCGATGTCAGCGGCAGAAACTGATGACCTATGTCCTAGATCGAGGTATTCCTTTATGAATGCTGCATATTGAGCCTTCAAGGCTAGCTGACGATTCAACTTTCTTTCTAGAGACAAGAATCTTCGATAAGCTTGCTGGTAGGACTCTCCCAAAAGATCTAGATTGAACTTGGCAGGCAGCCGAACAGAATAATCACCAGCTGGCAAACGAACGACGTGTCTTACGAAAGGATCTTCACAGTCCAATTCTTCCTTAGTAGCGCGTTTAATTGGCTCAGCGCAGCTTTTCACTTACCAAAATAGTCGAAGAAGATCATCTAAGCCGCTGGGGAGCATAAAACCTTGGGTTAGCTAATTGTATATTTTTGGGTATGTTCCATTTGCCAATGTCGAAGTTGAAGCTAGGCTGTCGCAATAGCAATAGCAATCACTGCGGTAATGTTGGCTAAGTATTCGGAAGTCCGGGACTGAATCGTAAAATTGGCCGAGTGACCGTCCGTCACAAAACTGGAATCTCCTATTCCATTTACAGATGCTGAGGCTTTTGTTTTCTTTACTTGAATCTGATTTGCGAATCGGGACTTTATTAGATGCAGTTGGGAGCCCGAATCGAGTAGAGCCCGGAACGGTTTTTTTCTAAAACGCTAGCCGTTGCTAAAAGCACAATATCATTACTAAACTCCTGTGCAATAAGAGCAGTCGAGGTGGAAGGCAGTGCAGAGGGTGAGGCAGAGGGAAGTGCTTCTTGAAGCTGTGCTCCTTCTTGTGAAGGAAAGGAAGGTGAGTTTCCCAGGAGAAGTAGGGTGTGGTGCTTAGATCCGCATGCACGACAACTACTGGAGTAGTTGCCAAACTTTATGACCAACCTTAAGACAATTTATGCAAAGCCGTTTCGCTTCTTGAAGCCTATTCGCAGGAGACAGGATTTTAAAATTCTGACAATAAGAAATGGAAAGCCCCGCATCATTACAGAATATACAAGTCCAAGGGTTAGCATTCGTGGCAACAAATGCTGATCTACGCGCATTGGGTATTCTGTTACTTCCCACCTGATTGCCCGGCGCACAGCTTGCCATGGCGAAATCCATAGTCACCAACGACCTGCATCGCCGCTCCAGAAATTATGCCATTGACTCCCACGTAGGAATTAAATTGACGAAGGCAGGGTCCTCTAAACGCTCTTTCAATGATCCAACTTTTGGAACAGGACTTGGACGACGATGCATCCTGCGATTTGTTCCGTCGTGCCCAGTCCTTTAAGAGCTCGAATATGAGCGTTAAATTTATCAAACAGCTCCCGAAGTGTCGAGACGGAAGAACTCTGCACCGCCTTAAATCCCAGGATCTCAGTAATGTGTGCCTAAAAAAAAAAAACGTCGATTATCAAATCTATTTTGCAGCAAATCTAAAGCAATTGCGTAGTTGCCATCCGAAATTTCCAATGAGCGAATAGTTTTAGAATAGTAGATGCTGCAGCTTTTCTACGTTGGTGAGGTCCGGATGACTATCTATGATCGTGGTAAACATAGAATAAAAGTCAGACCAATTTGCATAGCCTCCAGCGAATTTTGGAAGCTCCAGTGGGGGCAGCAAAGCTGTGAGGCGTGCTTTGAAATTTCGGATCGAACCGATGACTTCAAAATTACGAGAATGTCATCAAATTTCTCACTTAAATCACTTTCAATTTCCTCGAAATCCAATTCTTCGAGCTCACTGAGAACCTTTTTAAATGACTCTTGAAGCTCATCAATCAACTCCAACCTCACAAGAAGACCGGATTCGTCGCATGAAGTTAACGCCGCACTTGATAGAGAATCCACAAAGCGCTCCACTCTATTAAATAAAGCCTTTGCCTTGCGCTTTAAAAACATTGCCCTGTTTGGATCAGCGGTAACATCTTCAAAAGTTCCCGTAGGCATGGCTACAACAACAGCAGACGAAATGCCCGAAATTCGGCTTCAGCGGGAAGATGAGCGCAAAGCAAACGAGGGAATAACATCCCGTTACTTGGCTACGTACGCTTCTATGTATAGTAAATTTCCGCAATCAACAATTGCTATTTTTTTATAGCGCTCAGTGCATTTAAGACCTTATGATTGTTGCTCCGCCAATGCACCGTAGCCGCAAGAACGAAAAAGTCAATAAATAGACTTTTATGATTTGCACTTAGTATTATTTATGCACAAATCACGTCGGGGTCACCAATGTTGAACTATTAAGCTTTTTTATCAGTTATTGCTAAATTAAAATTATAACTATTAAATTTAAAAATCCAAAAAAATTATATTCCCAATAGTATAAGATAATATGTCAAA
Source organism: Drosophila suzukii (assembly GCF_043229965.1). NCBI lineage: Eukaryota > Metazoa > Arthropoda > Insecta > Diptera > Drosophilidae > Drosophila > Drosophila suzukii. The sequence goes on from NC_092085.1 coordinate 9,079,102, forward strand.
AACCGTAGCTATAATTTGTTTCATATTATTTTCCCACCAATTTTCCGGTCGTTCCCATGGCAGCTATATGATATAGTCGTCCGACTTTAATAAAATTAAATTCAAAATTCGAAACTAATTAAAAAATGTTATTTCCAAGCGTAGGAGGTTATATGGCAGCTATGTTATAGTCGTCCGATTTTGTTAAAATTAAATTTGAAATTCCGAACTAATTAAAAAGTGTTATTTCCAAGCGTAGAAGCTTATATGATAAAAAACACTGAAGCTATAATTTGTCCGATCCGGCCGGTGCCGACTTATACTACTATTACCTGCAAAAAAAATAAGACTTTTGAGAAGTTTGCGTAGAAACGGACGGACAGACGGACAGACGGACATGGCTAGATCGACTCGTCTACACCAAAAAAAAATCTTTGAGTGTCAATTTAATAAGTGTGGGTGAAAATGACATGACACCTAGGATCACATTTTTGGGATCAATTTTATCCTAAATGAGTGTCAAAAGTATACTACATTGTATAAAAAATCTTTTTTGATCCTAATTAGTGTCATTTTGACCAATTCCAGGGTCTCGTCGATACCAATAATTGTATTTCTATTTTCGAAATTCGAACTGCGTCCATCGGGCAAGCAAGCGTAGTTATCGATACATCATTGTGGGCTCGACGCAAAGAAAAAGACGACGATTTGCCGAAAGTGATTAAATTTAAAAGTTTTAGTGTTAGTGTTCATTAAATCAGGTGAGTACATATCTAATATCATATTTGCACTAAGCTAAGTATTTAGAAAGTATGTGGGTGCGCAATTCGAAAAAAATGTAGGCAAAGTACGCAAAAGGAAAAATTAATTACATCGACGTGCACATATGTACATATGCAAAAAAAAACAAAACAGATTTCATAGGACTATTATGCTAAGTTTAAGCTAATCTTATAGAAATTAATATTCATATTAATGGTTTAATGCCATTCTCAGAAACAGCACATGTGTATACATTTGTATGTATATTTAGAACGCAGTTTCCGAGAATGTGCAAGAATGTAGTTTGTGGTTACATACATACATATTTACGCAGGAATGTGTGTTTGTTCGTGACATCGCTTGCAATTTTTGAATGAATTATTTTTTTTGTCATTTAAGGCCATCATGGAGGACGTTTCTATCCAGAGGCTGCTTAAATTTCTTAAAGAATCTAATTTGGACGAAAGCTGTCTATCAAATTTAACTGGTTAGTTTGATTTTATCAATCATTTAAAGTCGGCGAAAAAGACACGGACTTAGAATTAAATAAAATCGATGTATTTACTGGCCCGCCTATCCACGTACACCTGGTCGACGGCAGCAAATTTATTAGATTAAAACAAGGAAGAACGCTATAGTCGAGTACCTCGACTATCAGATACCCGTTACTCAGCTATATAGAGATATGCAAGCAGCAAAGCGAGATTAAAATGCGCCACCTACCGGCGGTATACAGATTTAAGCGTTATGGGCGTTAGAGTGGGCGTGGCAAACTTTTTTTTGGGTCAATCGATAGGTATTGATGAGAACAATACATTTCAGTTAAAATTTTTATTTTAGCATCAAAACTGTAGGAGCCACAGTTTTGGGCGGTTTGTGGGCGTTAGAGTGGGCGTGGCACTGTGCCGAAACAAACTTGCGCTGCGTAAGAAGCTCAGGAATCTGCACGCCAAATCTCAATAGCCTAGCTCCCATAGTTTCCGAGATCTCAGCGTTCATCCGGACGGACAGACAGACGGACAGACGGACATGGCTAGATCGACTCGGCTAGTGATCCTGATCAAGAATATATATACTTTGTGGGGTCGGAAACGCTTCCTTCTGCCTGTTACATACTTTCCGACGAATCTAGTATACCCTTTTACTCTACGAGTAACGGGTATAAATATTATAAAATAAACATTTAACCACATTAAAAAACAAATTTTTATTAAAAAAAAAATGCAAAAGAAATTATTGGTCTTTTTTTGGGAGTGAAATCAACAATTTATTCGTTTCATATTGATACTAAAATCGTATCAAGTTGATCCTAAAAATGTCTCTCTTATACCCCAATGAGTATCAAATTACTGCGAAATATTGTCAATGTGACCACATATTCTTACTAAAAAATGCCAATGCGTAGTGTCCTTTTGACACCAAAAAGTGTCAAATTGATATTTTCGAAAATATCAAAAGGACACCAAAATAGTGTCAATTAGATGTTCTTTGTATCAGAGATTTTTTGACACTCAATAGTATCACATGGACACCTAAATAATGGCATATTGATGACGATTTTTTTTGGGTGTATGAACGCGGATATCTCGGAAACTATTAAAGATAGAGAACTAGTATTAGTCTCGTCAATACCTATCGATTGATTAAAAAAAAAAGGTTTGCCACGCCCACTCTAATGCTCTTTCGGCTTTGATCCTTGGATATTTCCACTTCCCTTTGGACACTTAAGCTGAGTAACGGGTACCTGACAGTCGGTAGTCGATAGTCTTCCTTATTATACCCGTTACTCGTAGAGTAAAAGGATATACTAGATTCGCCGGAAAGTATGTAACACGCAGAACGAAGTGTTCCTTACCCCATAAAGTATATATATTCTTAATCAGGATCCGAATGAACGCTGAGACCTCGTAAAATATAAGAGCTAGGCTGTTGGGACTTGGCATGCGGATTCCTGAGCTTCCTGCTCAGCGCAAGTTTTTTTTAGCCCACTTTGTTACGCCTACTCTAACGCCAATAATCCGCCTAAACCTGTGGAGCCCACAATTTTCATGCTTGGTAAAAAATTTTAACTGAAATGTATTGGTCTCGTCAATTGATCCAAAAAAAATTTGCCACGCCCACTCTAAAGCCCATAACGCTTTAATCTGTCTACCGCCGGTAGGTGGCGCATTTTAACCTCGCTTTGGTGCTTGCATATTTTCATTTGGCTGAGTAACGGGTATCTGATGGTCGATGTACTCGACTATAGCGTTATTCCTTGTTACCCGTTAGGTATACTATATTAGTTGGAAAGTATGTATGTATGTATGTCTGTCTGTCCGGATGAACGCTGAGATCTCGGAAACTATAAGAGTTAGGCTACTAAGATTTGGCGTGCAGATTCGTGAGTTTCTTACGCAGCGCAAGTTTGTTTCAGCAATGTGCCAGGCCCACTCTAACGCCCACAAACGGCCCAAAACTGTGACGCCCACAATTTTCATGCTAGATAAAAAAAAATGCCAAAATGTATTGGTCTCGTCTATACCTATTGATTGGATGGCGCATTTCAATATCGCTTTGCTGCTTGCAAGTTATCCAACCCGTGAAACGGTTCCACTTATGGAATTTATAAACAAATTTTTGAATTCAATCTCAGCTATGTTACCCTTGCCTTCAGCGACATTGCCTTTGCCTTTGTTTAAGATTCTGCCTTTGCCTGGCCATTCACTTCGAGGGCCGCGCTTGACCGTCCTGCTAAGATAAATAAACCAATCGTAAAGTAAACACAAGCTTACGTTTGAAGCCCAAACAAAGCCCACAGTATTGCGTTCTAAGTTCAGAACATATTGCGTTCCGATTTTCAATCAAATTGCATCGGTCAGCATAATTTCATTTCACAACGAGATGCGACAGTTTCAGCATAAGCTTTTATTTTAAACAAAATTTAAAGTTCTGGAAGCTTAAGAAAAGGAAAGCTTCTGGCCGAGGTTCATTGGATATCTTTTTAGAATTAAGATTCAGTCCTATTTTATCCGAGACCGCGATCGGTTCACAATTTTCAAAAAGTGTCTTGTATTAATTTGTATTAAGAATAAAGGTTTATCACCCAAGTTTTAAAAATAAAAAATAAATTTTTTTAATTCATCTATTAACGACGAATTTAATTGGCGCCCAACGTGGGCCGCGTTAATTAAAAAGTTCCAAAAATAATTTAATGAAAAATAAGTTAAATATAAACGGAGCTCGCGCGGCCAACAACTCAACATTTCTAGTGGAGAAATTAAAAAATCCACCAAACATCACAACAAAGTGACAGTGGTCGTTAAACATAATTAAATGGAAATTAAAAAATGAAATAATCCATTTAAAGGTGAACTTTAAAAAAAAGGGTGGACCGAAATCTTAAATAAAAAAAATACAAGAACACAAAATAAAGCAAAACTAGAAACGCACTAATCAAAAACAGTTAAACAAACCAGCTCTTACAACAACAACAACAAAATCACAACTCGCTAAAAAAGCAAAAAATTAAAGAAGGAAGGAAGGGCATACTATTGCCAATAATTTCTACTGAATCCAGGAAGGAAGATCAACCCACAACCACACAGAAGGAAGACCCCATCGGGACAGTCTCGTGAGAAATTAATTTTCAATAAAAAAAATTAAAAATTATAATTTAAGATCAGGGAATTTAAAAAAAAAAAAAAATAATAATAATATAAGATTTAAACATTGATAGAAAGTAAGATAGATTCACGATTTAATAAAAAATATTGAGAAACAATCTGGAAGATTGATTTAATAAAAATATATAGCGTTGGTGAAATAAATCTAACCATGGCAACCGGAGGTTCAGCACCAAATTTTTCTGCAGGTATTATAGCCATAGCAGGCGGCCTAACAGTGAAATTAATAAATAGATTGATAAATGTTCAATTAAATGAAGTGAGCAGGAAAATGGAAGGTTTAGAAGGAAAATTAGCCTCAGATGCAAACACTGTGGAGGATTATAAAATACAAACAATCGACCCAACTATAAAATGCGATACAACACTTGAAGTGGTAAAATCGTTACCAAAATTCACGGGGGAACCAACACAATATGTAGGTTGGAGGGAAGCCGCAGAAACTGTAATGAGTCTCTATAAAATTCAAAGTGAACAATATTTTATCGCCTTAACAATTTTACGAAATAAAATTTTGGGAGCTGCCCATGATGCTTTTACCAATCATGGCACCGTTTTAAACTTTCGAGCAATTTTATCTAGATTGGACTTTATATATAGCGATAAACGACCAATACAAATTCTTGAGTCAGAACTAAGTATCCTCAGGCAGGGACGAATGACAGTTACAGAATACTATAATGAAGTCAATAAAAAATGACACTACTAATAAACAAAACCATAATGACATACGGAAAGGACAGCTTAATTGCCAAAGAAACAAACAAAACAATAAGGAGCAATGCTTTACGAATTTTTATATCTGGGCTAAATGGATCTATCTCAGAAACTCTTTTCTCATTAAATCCACCAGATTTACCCAATGCTTTGGCAAAGGTCCAAGAACTAGAATCAAACAATTTCCGTGCTCAATTTGCAAACAGGTTTAATGGATTTAAAAATGAAAATAAATATCAGGGAAACAACTTACGATTTGATCAAAAAAGACAGAACAATAATACTAATAAAACGGGAAATTATTGGAGTAATAACCAGAATTATAATTGGCCACAAAAGGGAAATTTTTGGCAAAACGATAATCATAATAATAATCAAAAGCAACAACCTAGTTACAATCGACAGCCGAATAATAATTGGCAGGCAAATAATAATCGAGGTAGGTACAATAATAATTATTATCAAAATAATAATCGATCAAATTGCTATCGCACTAATCAAAATAGAGAGCAAACTCAAGCTCAGAACAGGGAACCAGATTGAACAGTAAATCAGCCAGCTAATAAAGTAACCAGGTTAAACAATATCAACGAAGATCATTTTTTAGACCAGACCCCTACAGGGGAATGCCTTATTTAAGTAGGACAGACCGAAAAACCAAGAAGCAGTTCAAGATTTTAATAGATGTAGGAGCCACTGCTTGTTATATAAAAAAGGGAATTTTCGAAAATAAAAATGAGTTATCAATATACAAAAAGGTAACTACAGTTCATGGGTATTCAATTATTAGGTATTATTATATTATAAATATATTTGAAACAAGACAATTATTTTATGAAATCGAAGGATTCGAATCTGATCTGCTAATTGGATTTAATTTTTTAAGAAAAATTGGAGCTATAATAAATATAGAAAAGGGAGTCTTGGAATATAAAGGGAAAACAGAAAAGTTAAAATATTATGATAATGAGGAAAAAAATGAAATAAGTTTAATTGAAGAAAATAATATTCTTCCGTTAAAAGAATTTATTATAAAAAAATATTTTGATGAAAAAAATAGCGAAAACACAGATTCATTATTTGTGGAAAATAGTGAAAAAAGCTTGGGAATTCAAAATCCTGAGAGTGCCGACGAAGTAAATACCGTCAATAAAAATACAAATATCTTGGGAATTCAAAATCCTGAGAGTGCCGACAAAGTAAATACCGTCAAAAATCAAATAAATAAAAATCGTTTGAAATATAAAAATTTCAAGCCCGCCGTCGTTGAGTTATCCGACAAACAACAGATAAACAATATAGGTACTGATCAATTAGACGGACTAAAGGAAAAAATAGTTCTCTATATTGAAAAAGAGCATTCAAAGATAAATATGCAAATTCCTTTTAGAACAGACATAAAGGGGGAAATAAAGCTTATTCACGACAGGCCAATATACGGGAAACAATATCCGTACGCTTTTTCTGTCACCGACTTCGTGAATAGCGAAATCAGTAGAATGTTAGCAGAGGAAATTATAAGGCCTAGTCGAAGCCCTTATAATTCACCAGTTCTGGTAGTACCAAAGAAAGGAGAAAATCAAGACGGAAGCCGTAAATTGATATTGACTATAAAAAATTAAATGAAAATACCATACCTGACAGGTACCCAATGCAAGACCCATCAGTAATTCTATATAATTTGGGAAAAGCAAGATATTTTTCAACAATAGATTTAGAATCAGGTTTTCATCAGATATTAATGAAAGAACCTGATGTAGAAAAAACATCCTTTTCAATAAATAATGGAAAATACGAATTTTTAAGAATGCCATTCGGACTAACAAATGCACCAAAAATTTTTCAGAGACCCATAATTAAATATCCGCTTCCAAAAAATATTCGGGAACTAAGAAGTTTCTTAGGCCTTACGGGCTATTATAGAAAATTTGTTTTAAATTACGCCTCTATAGCCAAACCTCTAACAAAATATCTTGGAGGTCATAATGGCAAAATTTCAAAAAGAATGTAAAAAAAAATGTTAATTCAGCTGGATGACCCAGCTATTAAAGCTTTTAACGAGCTGAAAGAAAATCTCATTGCTCAAGTATAATTAATTCAACCGGATTATAATACAAAAATTAACCCTGACCACCGACGCTTCGGACTTCAAGAAGGTAAACCAATTACTTTTATTTCAAAAACCTTGACTAAAACGGAACAAGTTTATGCAACTAATAAGAAGGAACTTTTAGCCATAGTATGGGCTTTTAAAAATCTAAGAAACTACTTATACGAAGTGATTGGAATTGAAATCCAAACCGATCATCAACCATTATCTTTCGCAATCTCTGATAAAAATCCTAATATTGAAATGAAACGCTGGTACTCCTTCATAGAAAGTTTCTCTCCTAAAGTCATTTATAAGCCAGGTACAACTAATGTAGTTGCAGACGCCTTATCAAGAATTCAGATCAACAACTTAACTGACAGTAACGAATCGGTCTCAGATCAAAACACTCAGCATTCAGCAGAGAGTAGTTTTGAGAATGTTATACAAGAAACCCGTAAACCCTTAAACCAGTTTAAGCAACAATTGCTATTAGAAACGGGGAGGTATAAAATACATGAGTCGATTAAAATATTCGAAAATTTGACACTCCCGAAAATTTGATATCAATCTTAAGAGAATATATTCCTCCTAATTTAACGGTAGGTATTCATTGTACTTTAGAGGACTTTTATAGAATTCAAAAACCACTTAAAGATAATTTTGTAAATAAATTTTTGTATACAAAAATATTTGTCCAAGATGTAGAAACTCCTGAGGACAGAGCACTTATAATCGAAGAAACACATTGCAGAGCACACAGGGGACTTGACGAAAATTATAAACAGATCAGTAGATTGTATTATTGGCCAAACTTACTTACAAAATTAGAAGAATATATAAAAAATTGTAAAATTTGCAATGAAAACAAATATAACAGACACCCAACTAAAATTCCAATTGGAGAAGCCCCAATCCCGAGTAAAGAAGGCGAAAATTTACACATTGACATATATTACGCGCAAAGTCTTACTTTCATAACTTGTATTGACGCTTACTCAACATTTTTAGTAGTAAAAGAAATCCAAAATAAATTAAATATCGAAAACAAAGTAATGGAACTTCTTCAACAATTTCCACAAGCCAAAGTGATAATGACCGATAATGAACCAAGCTTTACCTCGGCCCAATTTAAATCTTTTGCACAAAGGTGCGGTTTAACTTTACATTACGCAGACCCGAGGCACAGTACCTCAAACGGACAAGTTGAAAGGGCACATTCTACACTAACAGAATTAGCTCAATGCATTAAAGAAGAATTTAATATAACCGACTATTCCGAAATAGTAATAAGAGCCGCTCAAGAATATAATCAAAGCATTCACTCTACAACGAACCAAAAACCTTTTGACATACTATATAATAAAATAGAGCACGATAACATTCCTCAAATTTTAAAAAATACACAATAAGAATATACACAATAGATATAAAAAACAAGTAGTTAAAGAAAATTTACCTAACAAAATAATAATCAACAATAGAAATAGAATTGTTCACAAAGATAACATAAAATTCTAAAAATTTATGTTACTTTTTTTTTCCTTTTCCAGAAAATGTTTTATCAGGTGCTCATACTACACCTTATTTTATTAACAAAATCAGAAATAATAGACTATACAAGTCACAAGTATCTTTTATTCAAGGAAAATAAAGACGTATTGACGTACGATTCATACGCAGAATTATTCCACGTAACTAACTTAAGTTTTTATAAAGAAATAATAAAATTGGAATCAGAAAATATAAAAAGGGATACTAATAAAAGGTCACAATGGGAAATTAAATATGACATAGAAGTAATCGAATTAATTTTATCCCAATTAATATCAACTAGGTCAAAAAGGGGGATAAATGAGATAGGCACTGTGTGGAAATGGTTAGCTGGAACTCCGGATCATGATGATTTAATAAAATACAGAATAAAATCGATGAATTAATTGAAAACAAGGGAGAACGCTATAGTCGAGTACCTCGACTAACAGATACCCGTTACTCAGCTAAATGGAGATATGCAAGCAGCAAAGCGAGATTAAAATGCGCCACCTACCGGCGGTATACAGATTTAAGCGTTATGGGCGTTAGAGTGGGCGTGGCAAATTTTTTTTTGGATCAATCGATAGGTATTGACGAGACCAATACATTTCAGCTAAAATTTTTTATCTAGCATGAAAATTGTGGGCGTCACAGGGTTTTGCGGTTTGTGGGCGTTAAAGTGGGCGTGGCAAACTTTTTTTTGGGTCAATCGATAGGTATTGATGAGAACATTACATTTCAGTTAAAATTTTCTATCTAGCATCAAAACTGTAGGAGCCACAGTTTTGGGCGGTTTGTGGGCGTTAGAGTGGGCGTGGCAGTCTACTGAAACAAACTTGCGCTGCGTAGGAAGCTCAGGAATCTGCACGCCAAATCTCAATAGCCTAGCTCCCATAGTTTCCGAGATCTCAGCGTTCATCCGGACAGACGGACAGACGGACAGACGGACATGGCTAGATCGACTCGGCTAGTGATCCTGATCAAGAATATATATACTTTATGGGGTCGGAAACGCTTCCTTCTGCCTGTTACATACTTTCCGACGAATCTAGTATACCCTTTTACTCTACGAGTAACGGGTATAATAATAATAAGCAATTTATTATCAATTCCAAACTGTTTAAAGAAATAGAATCTCTTTCTGATGATTTTAAAAATGTTTTTATTGATCAAGATTTACCACTGCGAAAACATCGCTTACGATTATTAACATTTGATCTGCAAAATTTAATTGACACAATCACACTAGCAAAAATTGACGTTTTTAATACCAAACAAGGAAGAACGCTATAGTCGAGTACCAGATGACTAGAAAGAAAGGTGTGGCAACACTCGGAGATTTATCGGCAAGAATCAGCGAGCGACACACGTGTCTTGTTAATATTAATAAACTTTGTAGTTCTTAATCTGAACAATACTTTAATGGCAAACATACTTCGCCATAAATCAACAAAAATTACCACATTTACCAGTTCAGAGCATCTAGTTAGTTCTAACCGAGAGTGCGAATAAAGAAGGCGTGGAACTACAAACCGTTTGTGAACTTAATCCTGATACAATCTCAGAAGTGGGATACGGGAAAAAAAAATCTATAATAACTTACACTCAAAAATGTAAGCAGTCAAATGGATATCCAAATGAGTAACGTGTCTGTGACACAACTAAAACGGTGGCTGGAACTCCTTAATTCGCCGACAACTGGATCCAAGGCCAAACTTTTTTCGCGACTTATCAGTGTTCCGCCGGAAAATCGGGGAGTCGTCCCGCAAGTCGATCAGGAAGTCGGAGAAATTGTGGACACGGTGACTACAGACTCGGAAGACGAAAATATCGAGTCACAAGGTCCGATGGAGCCGATTTGTGGCTTAGAAACCATGGACAAGTTGCGCTTGGAAATCGAGAAGGCTCAGATATTTCTAGAATTTCTGCACAAGCAAGTCGACAGCGTTAGTTCAGCCAGTGGCGCCAAAGGCCACAATTCGCAGAATTTTACGAAGTCGGACGGCGGCGCAAGCAAGAGTTCGGAGTATTCCAAGAACGCGCATGAACGAGATGGCAAGACAAGCAGCGGTTCGGAGAATTCCGAGAACGGGCAAGAACGAAATGGCAAGGCGAGCAGCGGTTCGGAGAGTTCCGTGATCGGGCAAGAACGAGATGGCATGGCAACCAACAGTTCGGAGAATTCCGAGAACAGGCGAGAGCGAGTTGGCGAGCGAAGCCGCGGTTCAACTAACTTGCTACAAGGAAATTTCGAGAACTTGCAACAACTTGGCTGCGCAGCGTGGCACAGCGCCCCTTGGGAAGGGCTGAGTTTTCGTCAGCTGGATTTAATCTAGCCAAGGAAATTTTGATGGACTTTGCCGAGAAGATTCCTGTACGATCCTTGATCTCCCAATGGAACAACATATCCACGTTGTATGAGCTATCGGACACCCAAAGAAGAGTGTTGCTGATCAGCAAACTAAAAGGCGGCGCTTTGGAGTGGATGCATGCGGATCCTTCTCGTTTTGTTAAACCAACGAGTGAGTTGCTGCAGCAATTACAACTTGCTTTTGGTGGTAACGAGTCGAAGGCAGACATGAATCGAAAATTTGAAGCACGTCTGTGGCAGCCGAATGAAAAATTCGCGAAGTACTTTGACGAGAAGAGCAGGCTGGACCGAGATGTCAACATGGAGGAGGACGAGCTACTAGATGGACTAACTGTTGGCATACCGACGATTAACTTACGCACGCAGGCCAAGTTACAGGGCTTTGAGAATCCTGGAAGGATGCTTAGAGCTTTCGCTGACATACTGCTGCCAACAAGGGTTGCTGGGAGCAACAAGATGCAGTCTTCGAAAACCGATCCGACGAGCAAGCAGACGCGTTGCTACAATTGCAACGTAAAGGGGCATTGGGCTAGAGAGTGCGCCAAACCGAACAGAACACGAGGGACGTGCTACGGATGTGGAGCTACCGATCATTTCATCAACGGATGTCCTCAAAATAAGAAGCAAGATTTCAATAACTATGTAAGGTTGTTTAAAATTTGTTGTTTTGAAAATCCTTATTGAAAAGCGAAGGAAAAATATTAAACTTGTAACGAACTGATTTTGTATGTCTGCTCGCTACGAGATTCGTGCGGCTAGCTCAGAAGATTGTGTGTTCGTCCCACCAAATTTATATGACGTGATTGCCCGTAGATCAGTGAGAAAACAAAGTGTTCAAATGGTAACAGTGGGATTTATTCTCGTGGTATTGGTACAGCGGGTGTGTGGCTATGCTGGTTTCTGTGTCTCCTTGTTCTGGTTCCGCCGGCTGCTGGTGCTCCTCCTTCTGGCTTCTCGACGCGTTGACTCGTCCTCCTCTGGATCCTGGGTCTCGGGACGCTCGTAGTGGCCGCCTCTGCTTGCTTGCCGACGCGTTGCCTCGGGGTCGCTTGTCGCGCCTTAGACCCGCAGAGAATTCGGCCTTGTGGGCTTAGGGAAGCGTCACCGTTCTCAGACTAGGGTGAACAAGCCTTGCTCTCCAGGCTGACGCCTTTCGAGGCAATACTGTCCCTTGCTCTGTCCCGGACGGTCCCGCTAGGTTCTTGCTCAGTTCGCGCTGACAGTCAAGGCTGCCGCCCGGAGGCTGTCTAGCGGTTCACTTCGCTTTACGCCTAGCGCAGACGAACGTTCCACCCGGCTTCACCCTAATGCGTGACGTCCGCGACGCTCCTGCGCTCCCCAATGAGCTCCGCGCGGCGATGGTAACGTGGCTGCCGGAAATGTCTGCTGGCGTCGCTGTCGATGTCCTCTGCGCTGTCTTCTGGCCAGTATCTCGTTGTTCTGGCGCTCGGGAAGCTGTGCGGTCGCTGCTCGGGAACTTCGCCGGTAATCGCAGGGCTCTCCAGGCTGACGCCTTTCGAAACCACAAATCGATCTACCGCTCGTCCGTCACGCCAGGTCCTGCTTGGTCGGGCAAGGTACGCTGGGTCGCAGACAACTTTCCTCCCCAAGCTGACGGCTCTTCGTCGTAGGACTCTTTTGCTTGTCTCTGACAGACCCGCCGGGCGACTCGCCAGGGTGTGGTCGTGACAAAGTTAGAAAACAAACGCCTTGACTTAGCCGCGTGATGCCTTTCAGAACTCAGCCACCTGTGTCTCAATTCGGAGATTCCTGATGTCCTAATCCCGAACGTCTCGACGTGGCGATCTTGCTCCTTCTATGCTTCCCACGGCGCTGCTTCCGACGACTCGCTTGGTTGTAGCTCCCTCGTAGATTACTTGCTTGACTTATTGCTCACTTGGTACTTTGACTGATCTTGAAGGCTTGACTCCTCTTGATCGACTGCGCAAGCTGCCAGCGCTCTGCGGCCTTATATAGGGCCTCCAAGCACCGTTATTTCCCTTTTGCGCACGGCCCGCTGGATCTCTCCACTCTGGGTCCAAAGTTCGTGCCTCCTGGATGACCCACTTGTCCTTTATGTACCGCTTCCAATAGATGTTCCGCCCACTGCTGCCGTTCCGCTGATTCCCGTGCCGCTTGTGGCACACCTGTGTGCCGCTCCACTGCCGAGATGTGGCACTTCCTCTCCCGGTCCAAAGTTCACGGGAGAGTCCAAAGTCCAGTGGAGTTCCGTTATCCCCTTCTGCATACGGCACTCTTGCTCTGCCCGCGAAGTCTCCATTCTCTCTCGATCTCCATCCTTGGTCTCCAATCTCTCTCGCTCTCCTTCATTGGTCTCCAAACTCTCTCGCTCTCCATCCTTGTTCTCCAATCTCTCTCGCTCTCCTTCATTGGTCTCCAAACTCTCTCGCTCTCCTTCGTTGGTCTCCAAACTCTCTCGATCTCCACCCTTGGTCTCCAAACTCTCTCGTTCTCCTCGCCACGCCGTTACTACGCGAATTCGCCGCGTATCTGGTAAGCGGCCGGCCATCTGCTGCTGCTTCTATTTGTGGGGAGTTATTCAACTCCTCACATTCCCCCCTTACTTCGGGAAACATTTAAGACTGGTTCCTACTCTCCGGCGTTTCCTTGCTTATCCTAGCCTTTGAGTCCTTGTGATTCCCGCGGCGCTCCCTCGTTGCTCCCTCGATGCTCCCTCGACGCTCTTAACTCCCTTGAGTTTCTACAGCGGGGGTCATCCTCCTCGTAGCAACTTTAAATCTCCCGCGCCGATATTTCCTGTGTTCCCACTGGGACATCGATACTCCTGGGCTATCGATCCCCAGCTCGCTGCTCATTGCTGCGTCTCATTCCTTTCCATGTTTCCTCCGCCTGGTCACACCATTCGTGCGTGATCGATATTTATTCGCATATCGATACCGACGGTGCGGCGTTGCCACCTGCTCATTTGCGATATTTCCACCTTGGCCGATATTTCCATTGTCGTGTGCCCATCGATCGCACTATCGTCCAGTGCCAATCGATCGCCTATCGAGGCGCCCCCTTCCCTGGCTCGTGGTGATTTTGCAACTTTCATACTATGAAATTCATAGGTAAGTTTCTTTTGCATTTCCTTCACTCCTTTTCATCTCATCCTTTCGTCCTCTCTCGCCCTTCACTCGTCCTCTGTTGGCAGCATCTGACTCCACATTGGCAGCTTTTGAGAGCGGTTGCGGAGAGGACTTCGCATTCGCTTCGCAACCAGGACAGCCGGTAAGTATTTATGATGTCTTTCTGCTTCCTGCATTAAGCCCCCTTTAAATTTCAGGTTGCTGGTGCGGCCCATGCATGCCCCGTTCCATTTCTTGTTTTTAGTCAACTGTTGGTGTGGTGCGTGTTTCTGTTTTTTTTTTGTGACCAGCTGGCTACGGTGTAGATCTGATTCTGCACCGTCCTCCCCTTTTCCTCGGGTAACAACTAGACGAGCTCGTCCGGCGCATTCCGTATAGAATCTCCGGATGCTGCGGTGTATGTCTGGACTGCGCGTCTTGTGTTGCTTGTCTCCTTCCGCGCATACTCTCTTCTACGTTACCCGTATCCTTGTGCCGTTTTGTAAGTGTCCCTTCCGCCTGGCGTTATCGCGGATGACTCTGGCAACTGCCCGACGCTGAATCCTGTTGCCTTGCGGTCGGGATCACCATCCATCCCTATCCACGTCCTTGTGCCCTACCCTTATGGTTAACCTTTCTGCGTGGCGTGTGGATGACTCTCGCTTCGGCCTGACGCCTAATCCTGTGGCCTCGCAGTCTGGATCAACGTGTGATCCTTATCCATGTCCTTGTTCTATCCTGATTGTCCTTTCCGTGTGGCGTATGGATGACCTTCGCTTCGGCCTGACGCCTAATCCTGCCGCCTCGTACCCGTTGTTAGACATCTGATGTTTCTGCTGTCTGCTCGTTTACTTGTTGCTTGAGCTCGCCAACGTGAACTGTCTTTTCTTTCTTCGACTGTGTGTGGCGAATTTTGCAGATCACTGGAGAGACGAAATCTACAACCTGGTAAGGGCCATCGTACCTCGGGGCGAGTTTTGCAGCGAATCCTTCGGCCGCTTTGGACAGGTGATGTTCCTTGGCCCACACTATGTCGCCCACCGCTGGTGACCATTGCCTCCTTCTCAGATTGTAGTGTCTGGCTTGGTCCTGGGACGCCTTTTCCATATTTCGCCGCACGATCTCGAATACCTCTTTTAGTTTGTTGGCATTTTCCTCAGGGGTCTCCGTAGCTTGTCCAGTGCCTAGGGTTTCCTTATCATATAGGCTGCTGGGTAGACGTGGTTCCCTTCCCTGGGTAAGAAACGCCGGTGTATGGCCGGTGGATTCCGATGTGCTCGTGTTCACTGCTAGCATAATCTCCGGCCACTTCTCGTCCCAGTTTCTCTGGTCCTGCCCTGCGAACTGCGCAATCATGGTCTTGACCGTTCTGTTCGCTCGTTCGGTCGGATTTTCTTGTGGTGTGTATGGTGCAGTGAACTGTTGTCTGATACCCATCTCGGCCAGAAAACTCTTGAAGATACGGCTTGTAAACTGCACTCCGTTGTCCGTTATGACCACCTTCGGGACCCCGTACCTTGCGATTATGCGCTCCCTAAACGCCTTCTTGAGCGACTCTGCCGTCGCACTGCGTAGGGGCACCAGTTCCGTCCATTTCGAAAACCTGTCTATCATGACCAGCAGCATTTGGTTCCCGTGCTTAGATCTTGGTAGGGGTCCAACGAAGTCTGCACATACCGTGGCCCATGGTTCCTCCGGCACTTGGGTCAACATCTTCCCAGCCGCCTGCATCTGATTGGGCTTAAACCGCATGCATTCTCGCATTTTCGTACGTGGGCTCGGGCGTCTCTATGCATGCCTGGCCAGTAGTATCGGGCTGCCAACCGTGCAATTGTCCTTCGGCTTCCTACGTGTCCCGCGGACGGTGCGTCGTGGTTTTCCCTCAACACTGTTTCTCGTAGTGACTTCGGGACGCACATCTTCCATGACGCGACGTCTTCACTGCCTGCTCGGTGAGGTATGTTTCTGTACAGTGTCTCACCATCCATAACATAGTCCGGGTACTTCTGCGGTTGGGTCCTTATCTTTTCGCCCATGTCCTTGATCCAGCTGCACTCTCCTGAGGTTATTGTTGCCGATGCCTCATTTACTCTTTGGCTTTGTAGCTTTTCCCACCAATCATCACAGCTGCGGACAACTGCTGCTCCTCCTCGATTAGCTCGCCCGTTAGTTTGGAGAGGTGGCATTGTGCGATCCCCGCTCGCCTCTCTGCGGCTGAGATCGCTGGCCATTTCCCGATCGTTGGCAGCAATCGACGCTCCTAACACCCACCTTGCCGCATATCCAGCAAAACAGCAGCCGCTGGTTACGACATCCTCTAGCCCAGTGTCCGTTCCCACCGCATTTCCGACAGGCCTCCTGCGGGTCTGTGATATGGGTGGCATCTTGTGGCCTCTGTGTGTTGCTTGGCGGCCTCCACCAGGTATTGTTTGGCTGTCTCTGTTGCTGTGGGGGTGGTGTCCCATGACCTCCGCGTGGTGCGTCTGTTGCCTGCTGTCGTCTGGCTTGGTGTGGTGGTGACCATTGGTCGTTTCCTCGTATGTCCTGGTTATCTGTCTCCTCGCATCTTCTGCATGTCACCTGTGTTGGTGACGCCGACTTGGTCCTTGAGAACTTGTTCTCCTGTGCGAAAACTTCCCGTTCCTTTTAAAGTTCTTCGTACTCGTCTGCTAATATCATCAGCGTGTCCAGGTCCGACACTTTGTATGCCCTTAGGAAGATCCTTAGACTAGGGGTGCAGTTTTCCTTGATGATCCTTAGGGTCTCTTTAGCGGAGTAATTAAGTGGCCTCACCATCGTCTGCATGTCGATCATGTAGTCCTTGAACGACTCGCTGAAGCCTTGCTTCCTTTGCCGGACCTGGTCCGCCAGCCTGGTGAAGAAGTCTCTTGGCAGGAAATATGTGTGGAAGCTTTCAATGAATTCTGCCCATGTTCTCCATTGCTTATTGTTGGCGATGAACCATTTCAAGGCCCTTCCTTTTAGCAACTCCGGCATCGCTCGAGGGATCATATCAAGCTCCAAACCGTACGTGTTGGCGGACCATTCTACCTGCTCCAGGAACTCGAATGGTTTTTCCGCCCCGTCGAACCTGAACGACCATTCGCGGACCTGCTTAGCGACCTTTGCATAGTCCGACTGGCTTGGTCTCGGGATCAGCGCTGCTGCTTTCTTTTCTTGGCTTGATTCTCTCCTGTGGGCCTCTTTCTTCATGTTGTCAACGCTCAGGCTTGCCACCAGGTTGTCCCCTTCAGCGTTCGTTAACGTAATGCTTGGGCCGGCTCTGTCGTAGTATGTCGCCTCTAGCTCGGCCCAGATGTCGACGAGTTGTGGATCGTTCTCTGTTTCGGAGTAGTATTCCGATAGTGCCTTCCTCATGTCGTCTAGCCTGCCCTCCAGGGCGACATTGAGCCTCTGTGCGACATGGGCGAGGCGGTAAATCCACTTCTTTCCCATTTTTACTGTGCTGTTCTCACTGTTGGGACAATCACGTTGGGCGCCAGATGTAACGAACTGATTTTGTATGTCTGCTCGCTACGAGATTCGTGCGGCTAGCTCAGAAGATTGTGTGTTCGTCCCACCAAATTTATATGTCGTGATTGCCCGTAGATCAGTGAGAAAACAAAGTGTTCAAATGGTAACAGTGGGATTTATTCTCGTGGTATTAGTACAGCGGGTGTGTGGCTGGGCTGGCTTCGGTATCTCTTGGCTCTGGTTCCGCCGGCTGCTGGCGCTCCTCTTTCTGGCTCCTCGATTCGTTGACTCGCCTCTGCTTGCTTGCCGACGCGTTGCCTCGGGGTCGCTTGTAGCGCCTTAGACCCGCAGAGAGTTCGGCCTTGTGGGCTTAGGGAAGCGTCACCGTTCTCAGACTAGGGTGAACAAGCCTTGCTCTTTAGGCTGACGCCTTTCGAGGCAATACCTGTCCCTTGCTCTGTCCCGGACGGTCCCGCTAGGTTCTTGCTCAGTTCGCGCTGACAGTCAAGGCTGCCGCCCGGAGGCTGTCTAGCGGTTCACTTCGCTTTACGCCTAGCGCAGACGAACGTTCCACCCGGCTTCACCCTAATGCGTGACGTCCGCGACGCTCCTGCGCTCCCCAATGAGCTCCGCGCGGCGATGGTAACGTGGCTGCCGGAAATGTCTGCTGGCGTCGCTGTCGATGTCCTCTGCGCTGTCTTCTGACCAGTATCTCGTTGTTCTGGCGCTCGGGGAGCTGGGCGTCGCTGCTCGGGAACTTCGCCGGTAATCGCAGGGCTCTCCAGGCTGCCGCCTCTTGAAACCGCAAATCGATCTACCGCTCGTCCGTCACGCCAGGTCCTGCTTGGTCGGGCAAGGTACGCTGGGTCGCAGACAACTTTCCTCCCCAAGCTGACGGCTCTTCGTCGTAGGACTTGTGAGGAGTTGAATAACTCCCCACAAATAGAAACAGCAGCAGATGGCCGGCCGCTTGCCAGATACGCGGCGAATTCGCGTAGTAACGGCGCGGCGAGGAGAGCGAGAGAGTTTGGAGACCAACGAAGGAGAGCGAGAGAGTTTGGAGACCAACGAAGGAGAGCGAGAGAGTTTGGAGACCAATGAAGGAGAGCGAGAGAGTTTGGAGACCAAGGATGGAGATCGAGAGAGAGTGGAGACTTCGCGGGCAAGGCAGAAGTGCCGTGTGCAAAAGCGGGTAACGGGACTCCACCGGACTTTGGACTCTCCCGTGAACTTTGGACCGGGAGAGGAAGTGCCACATCTCGGCGGTGGAGCGGCACACAGGCGTGCCACAAGCATCACGGGAATCAGCGGGATGGCAGCAGTGGGCGGAGCATCGATTGGAAACGGTACGGGAACGACAAGTGGGTCATCCAGGAGGCACGGACTTTGGACCCAGAGTGGAGAGTTCCAGCGGGCCGTGCGCAAAAGGGAAATAACGGTTCCCGGAGGCCCTATATAAGGCCGCAGAGCGCTGGCAGCTGGATCAGTCGATCACAAGGAGTCAAACCGTCAAGATCACTCAGATACCAAAGTGAACAATCAAACAACCAGATAACCTACAAGGGAGCAGCAGCAAGTCGAGTCGCCAGAGAAGCAGCGCCGTGGGAGCCTACAAGGAGCGAGATTGCTACGTCGAGACGTTCGGGATTGGGATACCAGGAATCTCCGAATTGAGACGCAGGTAGCTGAGATCCAGAGGGCATCACACGGCTAGGTCAAGGCGGTCGATTAACCCTGTCCACAAAGTCCTGGCGCTACGCCTGGAAAGAGTATAACAAGCCAGAAGGGAGAGCGGTCGATCAGTAAGGTCTCGAGTGGAATTGTCCAGGAGAGCCCTACGGATTCGACTTGCGAGGTCCCGGAGCGGCGTGCCCGAACCACGAATATAACAAGCCAGAAGGGAGAGCGGTCGATCGGTACGGTCTCGAGTGGAATTATCCAGGAGAGCCCTACGGATTCGACTTGCGAGGTCCCGGAGCGGCGTGCCCGAACCCCGAGTACCAAAAGCCACACGGAAACGTCCCGGACAAAAAGCAAAAGGGTGAGTCTAGGGTGGAACGTTCGTTTACACTAGGCGTGGAAGCGAAGTAAGGCGCGAGGCAGCTTCCTGGCGTTACCGCCTTGACTGTCCGCGCGGGCTGAGCAGAAACCCCAGTGGGACCATCCGGGACAGAGCAAGGGACAGGCGGCGGTGTGTCGAAAGGAGCGATGCTGGAGAGCGCAGCTTCTGTTCACCCTAGTCTGAGAACGGTGACGCTTCCCTAAGCCCGTACGGCCGATACCCCTCGCGAGTCCGAGTCGTTACCAGCAGTCACCAAGTCGCGTGAGAAGCGAACCGCGAGCGAGCATCTTCAGGGAGCTGCGAGGATCGTCAGGGAGCGGCGAGGATCTTCAGGGAGCTGCGAGTATCTTCAGGGAGCTACAGGACTGGAGCACCGAGTCATCAAGGCGAGAGGTCGTAGAGTCATCCAGGACCGTCGGAAGCACCGAAGGTCACAAGCAACGAGTCAAAGCCAACCAAGCGACTAAGACACTTGTAATAATATACCCGCAATAAAACCCAATACGAACCCGTGAATTCTGTGCTTTCTCACTGAGCTACTGGGCGGTCACGTTAATATAAATTTGGTGGGACGAACACACAATATACTGAGCTAGCCGCACGAATCTCGTAGCGAGCAGACAATAAAAATCAGTTCGTTACAGACTCTTTTGCTTGTCTCTGACAGACCCGCCGGGCGACTCGCCAGGGTGTGGTCGTGACAAAGTTAGAAAACAAACGCCTTGACTTAGCCGCGTGATGCCTTTCAGAACTCAGCCACCTGTGTCTCAATTCGGAGATTCCTGATGTCCTAATCCCGAACGTCTCGACGTGGCGATCTCGTTCCTTGTATGCTTCCCACGGCGCTGCTTCCGACGACTCGCTTGGTTGTAGCTCCCTCGTAGATTACTTGCTTGACTGATTGCTCACTTGGTACTTTAACTGATCTTGAAGGCTTGACTCCTCGTGATCGACTGATCCAGCTGCCAGCGCTCTGCGGCCTTATATAGGGCCTCCAAGCACCGTTATTTCCCTTTTGCGCACGGCCTGCTGGATCTCTCCACTCTGGGTCCAAAGTCCGTGCCTCTCTCGTTCTCCTCGTTGGTCTCCAAACTCTCTCGTTCTCCTCGCCGCGCCGTTACTACGCGAATTCGCCGCGTATCTGGTAAGCGGCCGGCCATCTGCTGCTGGTTCTATTTGTTGGGAGTTATTCAACTCCTCACACTTCGTAGTCGCCATTGAAACGCGTGATTCTTTGCCTTCCTTGAGTTCTCTGAAAATAAAATTACTGGAAGAGGGAGAACGACGAAAAGTGAGTGACAAAACGGCCGATGGAATGGAGCAGAAGATGTACGCGTCGCGCGCCGAAAAAGGAAGAGACAAGTATAAGAAAGACATGAGAAATGTGGAATGCTGGAACTGCGGTCGTCATGGACATGTTTCGGCAAAGTGCAACTCAAAAGAGAAACTCGCAAGATCGGAAAAAGACAACAATAAAGAGAAGAAACGCGAAGAGAACAAAAAGTCTTACTCAGTTTTCGCTGCAGCAGCAGGTCAAGTAGGACTAACGGAAAATATTTGGTGCGTGGACAGTGGGGCAACAGCCCATTTATGTGCAAACAAATCATTATTTGTTTCAATCCGTGAACATAAAGAAAAAATAATGCTAGTTGGAGAAAATTACATTGAAGCTGAAGGCATTGGAACAGTGAAACTATACTGGCAAGAAAACATTATTAAATTGGTTGATGTGTTGTTCGTAAAAAATCTTCAGAGTAACTTATTTCCGTTTCAAAAGCAACGAACAACGGGTTTGAAATATGTTTTTCGAAAAATAATGCAAGCGTCAAAAATAAGAATGGTGAAACTGTGTTGAAAGCAAACAAAAAGAATGACTTGTTTATTGTCGAAAATGAAAACAAAATGGCTTTTGCTGCAAACGGGAAAATAAACCAAGTAATAACGTGGCACAACAGATTCGGACATTTGAATTTCCAAAGTTTAACAAGGGAGAACGCTATAGTCGAGTACCTCGACTATCAGATACCCGTTACTCAGCTAAATGGAGATATGCAAGCATCAAAGCGAGATTAAAATGCGCCACCTACCGGCGGTATACAGATTTAAGCGTTATGGGCGTTAGAGTGGGCGTGGCAAATTTTTTTTTGGATCAATCGATAGGTATTGACGAGACCAAAACATTTCAGTTAAATTTTTTTATCTAGCATGAAAGTTGTGGGCGTCACAGGTTTTTACGGTTTGTGGGCGTTAAAGTGGGCGTGGCAAACTTGTTTTGGGTCAATCGATAGGTATTGATGAGAACATTACATTTCAGTTAAAATTTTCTATCTAGCATCAAAACTGAAGGAGCCACAGTTTTGGGCGGTTTGTGGGCGTTAGAGTGGGCGTGGCAGTCTACTGAAACAAACTTGCGCTGCGTAAGAAGCTCAGGAATCTGCACGCCAAATCTCAATAGCCTAGCTCTCATAGTTTCCGAGATCTCAGCGTTCATCCGGACAGACGGACAGACGGACAGACAGACAGACGGACACGGCTAGATCGACTCGGCTAGTGATCCTGATCAAGAATATATATACTTTATGGGGTCGGAAACGCTTCCTTCTGCCTGTTACATACTTTCCGACGAATCTAGTATACCCTTTTACTCTACGAGTAACGGGTATAAAAACCATGATTCGAAAAGAATTAGTGTATGGTCTGGATGGAGTTACCGGTGACATAAATGACTTTGTTTGCAAGACGTGTGCGAAAAGCAAGATTTGCGTAAAACAGTTCCCAAAAATGTCGGAAAATCGTTCGAGTAAAGTGTTGGGTCTGATTCATACGGACGTATGCGGTCCTATGAGTACTGTTTCTAAAGGAGGAGCGCGATATTTTGCTACATTTATCGACGACAAGACGCGTTACGTATCGGTGTATATGCTAAAAACAAAAGATCAAGTTTTCGAAAAATTCAAAGAATTTAAATTGTTGTCTGAGAAGCAAACTGGACAGCAGATTAAAGCCATACGGAGCGACAATGGTAGAGAGTACATCAATGGTGCGTTTGAATATTTTTTGATAAGCCATGGGATTAAGAGGCAGCTTACCGTTCCCCATACTCCGCAGCAAAACAGTGTTGCTGAGCGTGCCAATAGGACGCTAGTGGAAATGGCAAGAAGCATGATGGTTCATTCCAGTGCTGATAAATCACTGTGGGGGGAAGCGATAATGACAGCGATGTACTTGAGAAACAGATCTGAAACGTCTACATTACCAGATATGACTCCGTACGAAGCATGGTTTGGGAAAAAACCCGGAGTGTCCCACCTGAAAGTTTTTGGTACAAAAGCCGTAGTTCTAGACAAGACAAGGAAAGGAAAATTGTCTCAGAAAGGGATAGAGCATATCTTGGTAGGTTACTCAGAAACTGCCAAAGCATATAGGCTCTTCAATCCTGATACGCAAACTATCAAGGAAGCCAGGGATGTTGTGTTCCTTGAGCACGATATGATGAAAAACGAGGATGTATCGTCCGTAGAGTTGACAGAGAACTCAAACATATTAAATATGCAGACAAATGGTGAGCAAGATAAAAACAACGAAGATCCAGAAAGGGATGAACAGTCAGAGGCTAATGATGATGAAGACAAGTTAGTTGAGAACGTCAATCGAGTCCAGAGAGGCCCAGGGAGGCCGAAGTTAATCCGTACGGGAAAGCCAGGACGACCACGTAAGGCATACAATAAGCTAAACGCTATTGGAGTTGCCAACATCCAAGTGCCGAGCGGAGTCAAGGAGGCGCTGAGCATGGAACATGCAGAAGAATGGAAGGCTGCGATGCAGAAGGAGTATTCTCAACTACAGTCTAGCAAGACATGGAGTCTTGTTGATCTTCCTGCTGGCGAAAGGACTATTGGGAGCAAATGGGTCTTTGCCATTAAAGGTGACCAGTATGGCTACGTGGAACGATTCAAGGCTCGCTTAGTCGCAAAAGGTTGTGGACAGGAGTACGGAGTGAATTACACAGAAACATTTTCCCCCGTGGCACGGTATTCTTCCATCCGATTGGTGATTGCACTGGCTGTCGAAAATAAAATGTTTATGCACCAAATGGACGTCTCAGCTGCGTATCTCAACAGTGACTTACAAGATGTAGTATACATGCGGCAGCCTGAGGGATTCGTAGACACAGCGTATCCAAAACGGGTGCTGAGGTTGCACAAGTCGTTGTACGGTCTGAAGCAGAGTGGACGGGAATGGAACCAGAAATTGGATAGTACTCTTCAGCATATTGGTTTATTTTACACTAAGAAAATTGGCGGAAATCTTAGCATTATTGTTGTATATGTTGATGATTTAATTATTTCTTGTTCCAGAAAAGAAGACCTTGTCAACATTAAACTTCAAATCACACAGGAATTTGATGTAGTAGATGGCGGAGAGCTGAACCATTTCTTGGGCAAGGAAATCGAACGAGATGGAGAGACGGGCAGCGTGACGATTGGTCATAAGCAGTATATCGACGGGCTGTTACGAGAATATGGCATGGAAGACTGTAAGCCGAATGCCACACCTTTAGAGGTTGGTTATCAGAGCCTGTGTACTTTGGATGACTGCCCAAGATCTAACCAAAAGCAGTATCAATCACTTATTGGATCATTGCTGTACTTAGCCATGACCACAAGACCAGACATTGTACATTCCGTGGCAAAGTTGGCACAGAGGTGCAGTGACCCCCATAAGGAACATGAGGTGGCTGCTAAGAGAGTCCTTCGCTACCTAAAAGGAACTTCGGGCTTGCAGTTGCATTATGCTCAATCTGGTATGCCTGTTCACTGCTATGTCGATGCAGATTG
Source organism: Drosophila suzukii (assembly GCF_043229965.1). Lineage (NCBI taxonomy): Eukaryota > Metazoa > Arthropoda > Insecta > Diptera > Drosophilidae > Drosophila > Drosophila suzukii. Next base: position 9,103,684 of record NC_092085.1, read on the forward strand.
GGCAGGAGACAGCATTGACCGCAAATCATTCAGCGGTTGGGCGTTCTTCATGGCTGGAGCAGCATTTTCGTGGGAGTCAAAGAAGCAGAGCATCGTAGCACTCAGTAGCACGGAGGCAGAGTATGTAGCGCTTTCAAAATCAGCTAAGGAGGCTGCTTACGTCCAGAAAATAATATCTGAAATGGGGTTTAAGACGGCGTCAACATTGATGATCTACAGTGACAATCAGAGCGCTCAATGTCTAGCTAAGAATGCTACTTTTCATGCAAGAAGTAAACATATAGATATTAAGTATGTGAACAGCGCCTAATATAGTATATACCAAACCTTCAATATTAGTGTAGAATAAGTCTTTTTTGATAATGTTAACAGACTCTACAAATGTAAGGTAGTCGAGACAGAGTCGTGCTCAAGAGCAGAACGTGCGCAGAACACTTATAGTTATAATTTCTATATGTAATAATATATCCAACACAACTATCCTAAATAAAACCTACACCACTCGAATAGCTACCCTTCTCAGTTAAGAAGTGGGATCAGTGTGGTTGGAAATGTGTGAAGCGGAGGAGTTGTGCCAAGAACTCTAAGAAAGCAGCAAGAATCGTCGGCGTGGAAAGTTTGCAATGGGATGTGTTCCCAGGTCTATGTGACAGCTTAAATTGCAAATTACGAATGTGTTCCAGTTCTACGTGGCAGGCGGATTCAAGGAAAGCAGATCGGGAATCTTAGTGAAACCGTGGAGTCAAGCACATCAGTTAGATCAGGATTCTTAGTGAGCCTGTGGCCGCAGAAGTCTCAAGAGCAGCAGAAGTCTCAAGAGAAGCCAAAGCACATACACACAAAGCGGTTGTGAGTATTGGTGAATTTTACAAGTCGATGCAAGTCAGAATTTTCTAGAAGCCGGAGCACATACATGCATACAAGGAGTTTGTGTGTATTGGTCAAGGGAGAAAGCAGATGCAGAACTTTGTGAGGTACATATAGTTGTGTCGCTCGCAAAGAGAACTGCCAACCTAGTCGCTAAAACAACATTAAAATGCCGAAAATAGCAGAACTTAAAGGCGACGTGTTAAGATTCCTGCTGAGATCTAGAAACGTGTCAGTTTCGGGCACCAGAGCCGAATTGGTTCAAAGACTAATACAGTTGAACAATCGGAGGACGTAGAACTGCCAGCAGCAGTGGGTATCAACATGCAGCAAGAAGAAACGATGTCAGCACAGTCAGCGGCAATTTCACAATTTCAAAACGAGATGAAGGAACTAAAGGACATGTTAGCTCAATTAGTTACCGTTCAAATGGGAAACGCAGCACCAGCACGTGCAGGAAGTCAGCAACAGCACCAAATAATCGATTTGGAAATCAACGAGATTAACAACGAGAGCATTCCTGTACAGGCTACGAACAACGTGAGGCAAGCTTCAGTCAAGGAAATTGTCAGCACCTTGCCAGAATTTGATCCCAACGACGACAACGCCATTTCAGTCAATCAGTTCATCGATCGTGTCACCAAAGTGGTTGATGCCTACCAGTGGGACGAGAAGTTCCTGTTACTCGCCATTTATACAAAGCTAAAAGGTCCAGCCAAGATGTGGCTAGATTCATCACCCATTCTACACACTACGTGGAAAAACTTCGCCGATGCTATAAAGGATGAGTTCGGAGCAAATCCAGACGAAGCAGAAGTGCATTTCAACATGGCCAATGCAACCAGGCGACCAAAGGAGACGGTAAAGGAGTACTGTTTCAGGATGTCAGCCCTTGGGGTGCGCTACAAGCTCAGCGAGGCAGCGATCATCAGATATGTTCGCGCAGGTCTACAGCATCGTGAATTGCAAAACAGTATTGCAGCAATTCATTTCGCCACAATGAAACAGCTTCGTGATGCAGCCGAATCGTATTTCGTTAATCGATGTCGGCCAAATACGAGCAAGAAAGAGTATTCACCGAAAGCCAGAAACCAGACAGCGATGTTAAACCACCAAGGACAAAGGAATCCGTTATATGCTACAACTGCGGAGAAAAAGGACACTTTGCCAATTCGTGTCCAAAGGAGAAGAAAAAGTCACGCTGTACCAAATGCAACAAGTTCCACGAGCCAAATGGAAGTTGCCAAGCCACCAATGTCATGCGTGTAGGAGCCGCAAATCAGGACAAACTTTTCACGAGGAAAATCTGCGTACACTCGCACGATTACAGCGCCTTCATCGACACGGGTAGTCAAGCCAGTCTCATCCGACAATCGGTTGCCGAGCAAATTAACGCCAAGCGCCACAAGTGCTCTATGAAGATTAGAGGCATTTGCGGAGGTTCATGTATCCTCACAGAAGCGATGACTGTGGATATAAATATCGATGGGAAGACGATTACAGCGAAAGTGTATATAGCAGACAACGATATATTGCAGGAGGACTTTCTGTTGGGACAGGACGTCATCATCTCCGCTCATCTCGAGCTCAACTTTGAGTCAGGCGATTCTAAAATCGAACGAGCAGTCCATCAGCCAACAACCCCTGTAAGCACCAATATCGGGTAGCTGCTAGAAAATTTTAAGAACGACAAAGAATGTAAGCAAATGCACAGCTTACTGGAGAACTTCGCCGATGTTTTCTCGACAGGATTGGAAGGCATAGGAAAGACAAGCGTGGTCAAAGCAGACATCACCGTCGAAAGCAATCAGGTAGTAGCACAAGCCCCATACCGAGTATCCGAGCCAAAGAAAGAAATCGTAAGCAGCATGGTCGACGAGCTGCTAAAGCAGGACATCATCACGTTGTCAACATCAGAGTACGCCAGCCCGGTGGTGCTCATCAAGAAGCTGAATGGTAGCGATCGAATGTGCGTCGATTATCGCCGCATAAACAAGCTGATCAAGAAGGAGAATTTTCCAGTGCCGAACATCGAAGAACGTCTGCAGCAGGCGAAAAGGTTTAAGTACTTCTCATCCCTAGACCTCAACAGTGGATACTATCAGATAGAGATAGTCCCAGAGAGCCGAAAGTTTACTGCCTTCATCACCACAGATGGATTATACGAATTCAAGCGACTTCCGTTCGGATTGAAGAACGCACCTGCGGTTTTTAATCGACTCATGGCAGAGTTACAAAAGAGAGTGCAGAAAGGCGACATGATACACTACATGGACGACATCCTTATTGGCAGTCAAACATTTGATGAGATGTACGAGAAGCTTGAGAGGATCCTAAAAGTTTTAAAGGAGTGCGGATTAACGCTAAACCTGGACAAATGTGAGTTATATAAGCAGTCAATAACATTCCTTGGTCACCAGATACACGCAGAAGGAATCAGTCCTGGAGAAATTAAGACGAACGCCATCAGAATGTTCCCGAAACCAGCCAATGTTACCGATGTGAGAAAGTTTTTGCGTCTCACTGGTTATTTCCGAAAATTCGTTGCTGGATATGCCATCATTTCAGCGCCATTAAGAATCCTATTGCGCAAGGATCAGCCGTTTTCGTGGAAAGCGCCACAAGAAGACGAATTAAAAAAATGTTTAATATCAAATCCAGTTGTCACCAGCTATCGTCTAGACGCAGAACATGAACTACATACCGATGCCAGCGCCGTTGGTTTAGCCGGAGTTTTGCTACAACGTGAGGAGGACCAGCTGAAACCAATCGCTTATTATAGCCGAGCTACTTCTAAGCCGGAGAAAAATTACCACAGCTACGAACTTGAGGCTCTAGCCGTCGTGGAATCGTTGGAGCGATTCAAATACTACATTTATGGCAAAAAGATAAAGGTTGTCACCGACTGCAATGCCCTAAAGACGTCGATGGAGAAACGAGAACTGATACCCCGGATTGCAAGATAATGGTTACGCATTCAAGAATTCGACATAGATATCGTTCATCGAGCAGGAACACAGATGAACCACGTAGACGCACTCAGTCGAGCTCCGTTCGAAGATGCTCGAGAGATGGATACCGCAAGTCTGAAAATAGCAAAAACGATAATCGACGAAGAGGACTGGCTATTTTCCATACAACTACAGGACGAGAAAATACAAAAAATTGTCGCAAACATGAAATTGGAAAAGAAATCTGAAAGCGACGAGTATGTGATCGAGCAAGATCGCTTGTTTCGAAAACATGGCAACAATTTATTATGGGTTGTGCCGAAGCAGTTAAGATTCCACATTTTACATGAATGTCACGATAAGGCCGGACATATGAGCACGGATAAGACTATGGCAAGAATTCTAAACTTATTTTGGTTTCCCCGAATGCGAAACTATGTCAAAAGCTACATAAAATCCTGTGTGGGCTGTGCGTTTTATAAAACACCAGGTGGACGTCAGGAAGGTCAGTACCACTACGATGACATCAAGCCGATTCCCTTTTCCACGATACACATGGACCACCTGGGGCCATTTCCAAAGAGTTCCAAGAGAAACGAGCATGTTTTGGTAATAGTCGATGCATTCACCAAATTCACCATTTTACGAGCGGTGAAAAGCACAGCAACTAAACACGTCCTGGATGTCTTGCAAGATGTAACCAGCTACCTGGGAATGCCAGATCGAATTGTAACAGATCGTGGTACAGCATTTACGTCAAAAGATTTCGAGAAGTACTGCAAGTCAAACAATGTGAAGCACATTTTAAATGCTGTAAGAACACCCAGAGCCAATGGTCACGCAGAGCGCACAAATCGCATAATTTTGTCAATGTTGTTACCTTCCAATGACATCGATAAGCGTTGGGATGACAATATCCGATCAATCCAGTGGAGCATTACTACCATGGTAAATAGTACTACTAAATGCTCTCCCTTTCAGCTCCTGTATGGGTATGAACCTCGAGATATCCTAAAGAACGCGATAACCAACATTATTCAAAGCCAAGACCAAAAGATGCTAACCGATGCGGAATTGGATCAACTTAGAGCAGATGCTGCGAGAACTGTCAACGATCACCGAGCTGCCGCCAAGAAACGCTACGATGCCAAACATGCGAAGCCAACTGTTTACAGCCTTGGAGACCTTGTGCTGGCCGAGAATGAGCCATTCAGCACGGGCACATCACGCAAATTGGAGCCGCGCTACAAAGGACCTTTTATAATCACCAAGGTCCTGCCGAACGACAGATATCTTGTAGAAGATATCCCTCACGCACAACGAAAGCAGAGACACTACAAGTCGGTGTATTCGTTCGACAAGATGAAGCGCTGGTGTGAGCTGCCACCGGACTAGCCCGATGAAGATGACGACTTTGAAGATGATCCACCCCATGAATCCTGCGAGGACGCAGAGATTTGTCAGGAGAGGCCGACTGTGAACAGCGCCTAATGTAGTATATACCAAACCTTCAATATTAGTGTAGAATAAGTCTTTTTTGATAATGTTACCAGACTCTACAAATGTAAGGTAGTCGAGACAGAGTCGTACTCAAGAGCAGAACGTGCGCAGAACACTTATAGTTATAATTTCTATATGTAATAATATATCCAACACAACTATCCTAAATAAAACCTACACCACTCGAATAGCTACCCTTCTCAAGTATCACTATATAAGAGATTTATATAAGAAGAAAATCATTGATATTGAATATGTACCAACCGAAGATATGATTTCAGATGTGTTAACTAAGAATTTAAGTAAAGTTAAGCACATAAAATGTATAAGTTCGCTAGGGTTAAACTGAAAAAGAGCACATCTAAAAATATACCGCGGTGAGAAGAAGTGTTGAAAATATTAGTATATGCACCACTGTGTATCTTATTCTTCTTTGGTTTCTTGCACGAAAGTAACGGTGCGTTCTTTTTCCTTCTCTTCCTTAAGTTATCGTTCTGCCTGCGTGCAGCATTTTTAAGTTCAGTCTCTAATAAATCGTCAAACCCAATAGTTTTTATAAAGAAATAATAAAATTGGAATCAGATAATATAAAAAGGGATACTAATAAAAGGTCACAATGGGAAATTAAATATGACATAGAAGTAATCGAATTAATTTTATCCCAATTAATATCAACTAGGTCAAAAAGGGGGATAAATGAGACAGGCACTGTGTGGAAATGGTTAGCTGGAACTCCGGATCATGATGATTTTATTAAAATACAGAATAAAATCGATGAATTAATTGAAAATAATAATAAGCAATTTATTATCAGTTCCAAACTGTTTAAAGAAATAGAATCTCTTTCTGATGATTTTAAAAATGTTTTTATTGATCAAGATTATTAACATTTGATCTGCAAAATTTAATTGACACAATCACACTAGCAAAAATTGACGTTTTTAATACCAAAATATTAAACAATGAGGACATCATGGAAATATTAAAACATGAACAAAAACCAGTAATTATCGCTGACTTAATGGACATCTCTGTTTTTAAAATCGCACTGCATAAAGAACTTGTAATAATTTATATAAAATACCCAATAATAAAAAACAGATGCGAAATACAATATATTACGCTAGAGCGATTTCCCAAATCGATGGGAAACTAGTATTAAGCAATCAAGTCGCAAAAGATCGAACTTTTTAATAATTATTGCACTTTAAATAATGAAAAAACTTGTTTTACCCGCTTATTAAATGGCGAGAAATACACTTGTAAAAAAAATAAGACAGAAAAATAAAAAAATAGACATCATACAAGATGGTGCCATTCTTATAAATGGTAACAATATTGTGAACAACTCTCATTTAAACGGTTCATTTTTGATAACATTTAATGGTACAACCGAAATTAATAATATTTCTTATACCAATTTGGAAAACAAAATTCTTTACTACTTAACTACGAACCACTTCAAAAATTATGAAATATCCGATTACATATTATCAAATAACTCAGAACTTTCTTTAGATAATATAAACATTTAAAATCCTTTCATTAAAATTAATAATACCAAAATATCACTTACCTTTATATTATTAATTTTAATCATTATATATTTGATTTTTTTACTTATTGTAGAATACAAAAATGTCATATTATTTGTAACCAAAAAACAACGGCCAGAACCAGAAAAATCCATTAACCAAGAAAATTTTTTATCAGAATTAGGAGATCAATTAAATGAATTTCATATTGAATCGGGACGATCCATTTTAGAAGGGGGAGAGTTATCCAACCCGTGAAACGGTTCCACTTATGGAATTTATAAACAAATTTTTGAATTCAATCTCAGCTATGTTACCCTTGCCTTCAGCGACATTGCCTTTGCCTTTGTTTAAGATTCTGCCTTTGCCTTGGCCATTCACTTCGAGGGCCGCGCTTGACCGTCCTGCTAAGATAAATAAACCAATCGTAAAGTAAACACAAGCTTCCGTTTGAAGCCCAAACTTTTCCGTTCAAAGCCCACAGTATTGCGTTCTAAGTTCAGAACATATTGCGTTCCGATTTTCAATCAAATTGCATCGGTCAGCATAATTTCATTTCACAACGAGATGCGACAGTTTCAGCATAAGCTTTTATTTTAAACAAAAATTAAAGTTCTGGAAGCTTAAGAAAAGGAAAGCTTCTGGCCGAGGTTCATTGGATAATTTTTTAGAATTAAGATTCAGTCCTATTTTATCCGAGACCGCGATCGGTTCACAATTTTCAAAAAGTGTCTTGTATTAATTTGATTTAAGAATAAAGGTTTATCACCCAAGTTTTAAAAATAAAAAATAAATTTTTTTAATTCATCTATTAACGACGAATTTAATTTGCATACCTCCATTTCCCTTTGGTCCCTTTAGCTGAGTAAGGGGTATCAGAAAGTCGAGGACCTCTACTATATCGTTCTTCCTTGTAATACCCTTGCAGAGGGTATATTGATTTCAGTCAGAAGTTTGCAACGCATAAAATATATATATTTTTGATCCGCATGACTATAGACTATATATATACGATTATTTGAAGTTTGTGAACGTTAAAGTGGGCGTGACAACAATTTGTTTGGTCAACGATTGATGAAAACATTACTGTAGTATGCACTTATATTGAATATCTACTGTACCAAGAGTACTTGAAGCAAACACACTGTAAAACTTTGTTGCAGTGCTTACATAAACAAAGGCCCGTGTTGCACACGCCGGCCGCTCAGCCAAACTCAAGTACATACATAAACCCTCGCGCTCCAGCTAAAGAGAGCATAATTAAATACACTTAATATACATAAGATATACATAGCCGTCTCTCTGCCGCCAAACTGTAGGCAGCGCAGCTACGAGACTTAGGCTTACTTCTTCTTGGACGTTGATGCACTATGGTCAGTACAAACAAGTGGCCCTACGACACCAAGCAAAGCTTGTTACGCGCGGAGCCCATCACCGTTTTGGGCGAGTAAACATAATCGCGGACAAAGAAAAAGACAATGTAACAATAGACAATTAAAAATACAGGTCAATACGATTAGACAAAATACATCAAGTAAAACTAATTAGTTACTAGGGAGGATAGTATTATTGATTTAAAGATAGGAAGTGAGTCAGTAGTAGATATTAGATGATATAGTCTATTATAATCATTGCAAAGTACTCTAAAAGGTTCATGCATTGCGTAATTAGAGATACAGTGATTTAATACTAAAGGAATATAGTTTCTAGTGAATCTATTTGGCACATTAAAATGCAGGCGACCCAGTAACTCGGGACTCTCTACATCACCATGAATAAGATTTCTAATAAACGTAATACCAAGCATAGTTCTACGGTTAGCTAACGATGGTAAGTTAATTAGAAGTAGTCTACTAGAGTAGGATGGTAGTATTAGGCTTGTATCCCAGTTAAGTCTCCGTAAGGCAAATATTAAGAAGTTTTTTTGCACAGACTCAATCCGGTCTATATGCACCCCATATTGGGGACTCCAAACAGGAGCGCAGTACTCAAGAATTGGTCGGACTAATGAAATGAACAAGGTCTTTGTGACATAGGGATCATCGAATTCCTTCGACCACCTTTTGATAAATGCAAGCACGCCCCTGGCTTTATTTACCATAGTAGTAATGTGATCGGAAAATTTAAGTCTAGGATCCATGTAGACTCCAAGGTCGTCAGCATGCGTTATCCTATCTAACGCACAACCACTCAAAGTATACGTTGAGTAGTGGGGGCTGACACGAAAAAAGGTCATTAGTTTACACTTAGAACCATTTAAATTCAATTCATTATCCATGCACCATGTCTGAAATGCATTTAGATCCGATTGTAAAGCTAAACTTTGTGCGGGGTCATTATATTGCAGGCACAACTTAACGTCATCTGCGTACATAAGAACCCGTGACTTCGTTAAGACTAATGGAAGGTCATTTATAAATAATGTAAACAGGAGCGGACCAAGATGACTTCCTTGTGGTACACCGGAAGTAACTCGGATTAGGGATGACAAAGAGTTTTTAAAAATGACCCTTTGAGTCCTATCATTCAAATAACTTAAAATCCACCTAAGAAGATCACCTGAAAACCCTAAAAGGTCCAATTTCCGGACTAAAATCGGGTGACTTACAGAATCAAACGCCTTACTAAAATCAGTGTAGACCACATCAGTCTGACGATTCTTTCTAAAACCTCCTATAACAAATGAAGTAAACTCCAAAAGGTTGGTTGTCGTTGACCTACGTTTTATAAATCCGTGTTGACAAGAGGAAATAAGGGACCTACAACTGTGTTGTAAATGAGGCGTAATAATGTTCTCAAAGAGCTTCGGTATAGCTGATAGCTTTGAAATACCTCTGTAATTACATGCGTTCAATTTACTCCCTTTTTTATACAGCGGGATAACAAACGATTCCTTCCATCTGTGTGGGAAATCGGATGTTTCTAAAGACAAAGTAAACAGTTTGTGCAATGGTCTACACAAAGTCTCAGCGCAATACCTAAGCACACATCCAGGGACTCCGTCAGGACCCGGAGAGTAGACTGGTTTGACCCTTTGCAATTCTAAAAGAAGTGAGCTTTTACTTATAACAGGACAACAAATAAAGTTTGATTTAGGAATGACATATGGGTAAGACTGATCTGGAGGACTTGATGTTGAATAGGTGGTTTGAAAAAACTGTGCAAAAAGATCGGCTATGGCTTGATCAGTGCTAGCAGCCGAATTTTCAAATTTAAGTGATGATGGGTAACTAGAAGATTTACGCTTTGTATTAACAAAATTATAAAACTGTTTTGGATCCAGTGTAAACTGGGTCTTGCAACGAGCTAAATAGTTTTTATAACACTGAGCGTTAAGCACGGTGAAATCGGACCGAGCACTTAAGTATCGGGAAAAGGCAGCTTGTGAACCTGCAGCTCTAAACTTTTTGTAGAGTCTAGACTTTACATTTTTAAGTCGTGCCAGCTCTTTGTTAAACCACGGAGGTTGGTTTGAAATTTTAGGATAATACGTAGGAACGCATGTATCAAAAACTTCATTTAATATGTTATAAAATATATTAACCGCTTCATTTATATTAGTACTTAAGTACAGATTGGACCAATCCGAGCAAGCTATAAGGCTATTAATGAGTGCAAAGTTCGCTTTACGAAAGCAGGGGATGCGTTTAGCTATTTTTTCAGATACTTCATACACTTTTGTACCCGTGTCAATAGTCAGCTCTAGCGTTGGGTGATAAGGGTCTTCTGGTAAAGTAATTGCAGAGGTTCTAGCTATGCAGACACAATCTGGACTGGAAACAAAGCATAGATCCAGTAATCGTCCTAAGAAATTTAATACATGATTTACTTGAGACAATGAAATATCAAGCAAACCGTCAAGAAAATCATGCTGCGTTGAAGGTAACAATATATTTGAGGTTTCGACGGTGGACCATGTCGCCCTAGGTATATTAAAGTCACCTAAAACTATTAACTGATCCCTATCTGATAGTTTACTTGAAATAAACTGGATAGCGGACAGATGATTCGCATATGTCGGGAATTCCGATGATGGCGGAATATATGAACATGTTATGTATATAGAAATACCCGGAAGGGATAGTTTTATACACAGAAATTCAATGTCATTTATTTCGTCGGACGTTATTGTTTCAGACGTTAATTCTGAGTCAACTGCAATTAAAACTCCACCTCCACGTCGGGACGGACGATCAAGCCTGTAAGTTGTGTACTTACTTGGAAAAACTTCGGAACTTAGAACTTCCGGTTTTAACCAGGTTTCAGTAAAAACAATAACATGGGAAGAAAAGGAAAAACTATCAGTATACAATTTGGTCAACTTACTTTGTAAACCTCTTGTATTCTGATAATAAAGCTGAAGAAAAGAATCTAGTTTTTTGAGATAGATGAGGATGTAGATGTGGATGGCTCTTTAAAGGGATTTCCAACTTCTTTTGAACGAATTTTCTTTTTTTTAGCTTCGTACTCTTTAACAAAAATGCCAACAGGCCAAAAATTGGCTGAGCACATAGTTGCAAAATGAGCACAGGGAACACCGATCTTAAAAGATGATACTTCCCTAGCATATGGAAAATTAAATCGTTCAACCTTTAAATCATCAATCTGAACTTTGTTACGGATATAGGCCGTAATGTCCAGCGATGAAAGGTCAGGATTTACTTAGATCCTAAGGCAAATTGTTAAATCAGAAACAACTTGACGTTGGAAGCGGCATTAATGCTGCTCCTGAATACATATAAAGAATACAACATAAAGAATATTAAAACAAGGAAGAACGCTAAAGTCGAGTACCTCGACTATCAGATACCCGTTACTCAGCTAAATGGAGATATGCAAGCAGCAAAGCGAGATTAAAATGCGCCAGCTACCGGCGGCATACAGATTTAAGCGTTATGGGCGTTAGAGTGGGCGTGGCAATCAATCGATAGGTATCGACGAGACCAATACATTTCAGTTAAAATTTTTTATCTAGCATGAAAATTGTGGGCGTCACAGATTTTCGCGGTTTGTGGGCGTTAAAGTGGGCGTGGCATATTCGCGTAACCAACTTGCGCTGCGTACAAAGCTACGTAATCTGTATCTAAAATCCCAATTCTTTATCTTCGATAATTTCCGAGATACCCGCGTTCATATTTACGATTTTTTGAAGTTTCTGAGGGTTTTGTGGGCGTTTAAGTGGGCGTAGCAACATTTTTTTTTTGGTCAATAGAGAACAATACACTTCAGTTGAAAGCTGTGGGCGCCACAGGCTTAGGCGGCTTGTGGGCGTTAGAGTGGACATGGCACCCTGCTGAAGCAAACTTGCGCTGAGCAGGAAGCTCAGGAATCTGCATGCCAAATCCCAACAGCCTAGCTCTTATATTTTTCGAGATCTCAGCGTTTATACGGATCCCGATTAAGAATGTTTATACTCTATGGGGCGGAAACTCATCCTTCTGCCTGTTACATACTTTCCGACGAATCTTGTATACCCCTTTACTCTACGACTAACGGGTATACCCAGGAAGCACGCTAAAGTAGAGTCCCTCGACTATCAGATACTAGTTACTCAGCTTAAGTGTCCAAAGGGAAATGGAAATGTGCGAGATTGAAATACGCCACCTACCGACCTACCACACCGATAGGTATTGACGAGACTAATACATTTCAGTTACAATTTTTTACCTAGCATAAAAATTGTGGGCGCCACAGGTTTAGTCGGTTTATGGGCGTTAGAGTGGGCGTGGCATATTCGGCTAACCAACTTGCGCTGCGTTTAAGGCTACCTAATCTTAATCTGAAATCCTAATTCTAAATTTAATAGTTTCCGAGATATCCGCGAGCATACACGCTTCCTTTTGCCTGTTACCTACTTTCAGACGAGTCTAGTATACCCTTTTACTCTACAAGTAACGGGTATAACAAGGAAGAATGCTAAAGTCGATTACCTCGACTATCATATAACCGTTATTCAGCTTAAGTGTCCAAAGGGAAATGGAAATATGCAAGGAGCAAAGCGAAATTGAAATGTGCCACCTACCCATGATCTCAATATACTATTATGTGGGCTGTAGACAGGTTTAAGCGTTAAGGGCTTTAGCCTGGGCGTGGCTAATGCTTTTTTTTGGATCAATCAATAGGTATTGACGAGACTAATACATTTCAGTTACAATTTTTTTACTTAGCATAAAAATTGTGGGCGCCACAGGTTTAGGCGGTTAGTGGGAGTTATAGTGGGCGTGGCATATTCGGCTAACCAACTTGCGCTGCGTTTAAAGCTACGTAAACTAAATCGGAAATCCTAATTCTCTATCTTTAATAGTTGCCGAAATATCCGCGAGCATACTTACGATTTTTGAAGTTTGTGGGCGTTACAGTGGGCGTGGCAACATTTTTTTTTTGGTCAATCAATAGGTATTGATATGAACAATACATTTCAGTTAAATTTTTTATTGTAACATTAAAACTATAAATCCAACACTTTTTGGAGGTTTGCGGACGTTAGAGTGGGCGTGGCACTCTGCTAAAAAAAACTTTCGCAGGAAGCTCTGGAATCTGCATGCAGATTCCACACGCTTGTGGACGTTAAAGTGGACGTGGCCAACTTATTTTGGTCAATCGATAGCAATTGATGGGAACAATACAATTCAGTTAAAATTGTTATTCTAGCATTAAAACTGTAGGGGTGGCACCCTGCTGAAACAAACGAGCGCTGCGCAGGAAGCTTACGAATATGCATGCCAGGTCCCCATAGCCTACCTCTTATAGTTTCCGAGATCTCAGCGTATATACGGACAGGCGGTCAAGGGTAGATTGACTCGGCTAGTGATTTTGATGCAACGAATTGGAGTCATTATTAACATTAGCCTCGAACGCCCCAACCGTAGCCCCAGCAATACAAGGGCACATGGATCTCATTTGGGCGTTACTGAGTCAAGCCCCCTACGAAATAGATAGCGCAGTGCGAGCCCAATTCCACACATCATACGAAGAATAATAAGAAAACGGCGCGCCAATGAACCTTAACCAAATCCCAAAAGCCTAGCGCTTATAGTTTCCGAGATCTAAGCGTTCATACGGACAGACGGACATGGCTAGATCGACTCGGCCTGTGATGAATGAAGAATATATATTTTTTATGGGGTCGGAAACACTTCACTCTGCCTGTTGCATACTTCCCGACGAATCTAGTATACTCTTTTACTCTACGAGTAACGGAAGCACGCTAAAGTCGAGTACCTCGACCATCAGATACCCGTTACTCAGTGTCCAAAGGGAAATGGAAATATGCAAGCAGCAAGGCGAGATTGAAATATATTGTTTTGTGGGAGATAGGCAGATTTAAGCGTTAAGGGCGTCAGAGTGGGCGTTGCAATCCTTTTTTTGTATCAGTCGAGAGGAATACATTCAGTTAAAATTTTGTATCTAGCTTGAAAATTTTGGCGCCACAGGCTTGGGCGTGTTGTGGGCGTTATTCAAGCAACAAATTGGCGCTGCGTACAATCAAAATCTGGGATCCCAATTCTCTATCTTTGATAGTTTCCGAGATATCCAATTTTTTGAAGTTTGTGGGCATTAAAGTTAGCCTGACCAACTTTTTCTTTGGTCAAACGATAGCTATTGATGAGAACATTACATTTCAGCTAAAATTTTTATTCAAGCATCTGAACGGTAGGAGCCAAAGAGAGCCAAAGAGCGTGGCTTCTTGCTGAAACAAACTTGCGCTGCGCAAGGAAGATCTCAGCGTTTATACGGACAGAAGGGCAGACTGACAGACGGACGTGGCCAGATCGACTCGGCCAGTGAACCTGATTAAGAATATATATACTTTATGGGGTCTGAAACGCTTCCTTCTGCCTGTTACATACTTTCCGACGAATCTAGTATACAACTTTACTCTACGAGTAACAGGTATAAGAATAGGTACGTAATGTAAAAAACAAGAAGGAACGCTATAGTTATGTGCTGCCTCCGTGTAAGACGTTTGTCCAAAATCAAGGCCAAATACTGAGCCTGGGCTGATTGCGGTATGACTGTGTCCTGGAATTTTACTCTGTGGAGAATTTTACTTCTAAGAGAGAAGTTGCAGTGCTGAACCTTTTTCCCGTTTATCAATATATTCCATCGATTTGTCCATTCGCCATACAAATCCAAAAAGTTTTTTGTGATTTAAGTCGCTTCAATTCAATTCGACTATTAGATACCCGTTACTCACTTAATGCGACCAAAGGGAATTGGAAATATGCAAGCCGCAAAGCGAGATTGAAATGGTTATGTGGGCGGTAGAAAGATTTAGGCGTTATGGGCGTTAGAGTGGTCGTGTCAAAATTTTTTTTGGGTAAATCGATAGGTATTGACGAGACCAATACATTTGTAAGGACCTTTTTCATGGGCTGGGATAAAACTCAGTCCGGCCAGGGTCCTCTACAGTTAAATTTGTAGAAAAGTGTTGGGACGAAACTGAACGGGGAGTTGCCGCGAGGATTTGTAGGGAAAGGAGGCCAGAGTATCCGCGTTGCACCGAGTAAGCAGCTCTAACGCAACACGGCACCCGAAAGGTATAGTGGAGGGCGGAAACGAGCGGCGTAGCCGATCCCTGAGAAAATACCAACAAAACTGGACAGCGTGGCCGTTCTCCCTGGATGTGCGACTCACAAGCTACTGGGGTAGGGGGGTAGGGATCCGAGGGGAGGATGGCCGGAGGCGACCATTTCCTGTGCTCCCTGTGGTCGGTCGAGTGGTCGTTTGCACTGAGAAAGCTTCTCTGGCGCAACACGATTCCCGACCGGCAAAGATTACTGCACGTGGCTCGCGACTACCTAAATCGTATTTGGGGCGGGGTTCCCAGGAGCAACACGATTCCCGACCGGCACAAATCACTGCACGTGGGTTCCCGAAAAATGCACAAATTCACACGGACACATACTTCTTCATTCTCTCTTGTCTTTATTATTCGCTAGTACTACTACTACTACCCCTACTCGCACTCAGTCTGATCGCTTTTGTCTGTCCCACTTACTCCTTGGATCCGGCGTGCCGACGCTCGTGCCGCTGTACCACTCCGGGTTGAAGTCCGCTCCTAGGTCTGCTCGCCTTGGCTGCCATTCGAGAAAGAGAGCGAGCTTCCGCCCTTGCGACCGCATGTAAGCCCGGCTTGCCGGGTTTCTTCGTTTCCCAACACAGTTTCTTATCGAACCTCCCGCCTATCGCTATCGGCACTATCAGCTGTTGGCCCTCGGTCGACCAACACTGGGTGGTTTTCCAGCCCTGGTGTGCGCAATATTTAAATCGGATAGGCTTAGCTTCTAGTTTGAACTTATATAAATTGCCTTCGTGGCGTAATCTCCAATTGTATGCCTTCGTGGCAGAAAGAATAGAAATGGCGAAAGGTGGAGGGTGTGTTTCACGCATCCTCACACCCCCCCCCTTTCTTCGGCGTGATTATGGCGGAGGGAAACGATCACCTCCCGCCCGGCGGTGATGGTGACTCGGAACCGATGACCCTCGATCTGGCGCAGGTAGCGCACCCTCCGTCGATGGATGTGACTAGGGCTGTAGGCAGTCGTCGCTGGTGGGTGTCTACCCTCCAGCCGACTGGGGCGACGATCCACTGGGCCTCCATCCTGTTGTTGTAGTTCCGATCTGTAAATTGCTAGAATATTAGCCTAGGCCTACGTTCCTTACTGGCCCTGCCTGAGTGCGAGGATCGACTTATCTAGTGGGTACAACTCTCAGCTTAACCTAGTTTTCTACTAAAGTTATTACTTCGATGCTTTGGGTACATTCGTCGACTCCCTTATGTTGGGCACGCGCTCTCTCCGGTGGCTTCTTCCGGGTCCCCTAGTTGGTCACTGCGTTGGTGGTACTCCTTCAGGTCGCCTACTCCTGCTGTTCGCCTCTTCCTGTTTTCCATGTGTTGTACCCTGACGATATTCGGGGAGAGGAACTTCAGCACCTTAAATGGCCCCGAGTACTTAGGAGCAAGCTTCGCGTTAAAGCCTTCGCTGGCCTTTGACAGGTGGTGGAGGCGGACCATAACCTGTGATCCGAGCTGAGGTCTCCACTCGCGACGTCGCAAATTGTAGTGGCGGCCTTGTTCCTGAGAAGCCATCTGGTTGGTTTCCAGCGCAGTGCGGAAAGCTTCCTGAAGTCGTTTAGCTCGCTCAGTGGGGTCCAACGGCGACGAGTGTAGACCAGGCGTGACCACATCAAAGAGGGCCCCTGGCAATCTGGGTTCCCTACCCTGCACCAGATAGCCGGGGCTGAAACCGGTGCTATCTGAGATGCTCGTGTTTATGGCAAGCGAGATCTCTGGCAGTAGCTGATCCCATGTCCTGTGATCCTGGTCCACGTACTGGGCTATCATTGTCTTGATGGTCCGGTTTGCCCGTTCGGTGGGGTTCTGCTGCGGGGAATAGGGAGCTGTGTATTCCAGTTTGATGCCGTTAGTGCGACAGAATGTCTTGAAACCGCGGCTGGTGAACTGCGTGCCGTTGTCGCAGATCAAAGTCCTGGGTGCTCCAAAGCGGGATATTATCCTTTCCCGAAGAACAAACTCCAGTTGGGCGGCTGTGGCCTTCTTTAGGGGTATGATCTCGACCCATTTGGAAAAGACATCTATAAATACGAGCAGCATGGTATTCCCTCGTCGGGTCCGAGGAAGAGGTCCAACGAAGTCGGCTCCGACGAGCGCAAATGGCTCCGTGGGATGGCGGGTGAGCATTTTGCCCGCCGGTTTGCGTTGACTCACCTTGTATTGTTGGCAAACCAAGCAGCTGGTGACGTACCGCACCACGTCTCGATGTAATCCCGGCCAGAAATATCGTTGGGCAATCCGTCTGCGAGTCTTCCGGATGCCCAGGTGACCAGCAGAAGGGTGGTCGTGGCATTCCTCCAGCACTCGTTGTCTCTGCTCCCGAGGCACGCAAAGCTTCCATGGGTTGCTGTTTCCCACGTCTGAGGTGTGTCCGATGTGTCGATACAGCTGTCCGTGATCCAGAGTGTAATCCGGAAACTTTTCGGGGCGCCTCTGGACTTCTTCTTGCATCCTCCGGATCCATTTGCACTGAGTTCCGTGTTCCGCGAGCAGCTGAAGCATCCCTAGGGGTTGTCGGGAGAGGGCGTCGGCGACAACGTTGTATTTGCCCTTCCGATAGAGGACGGTAAACTGGTATTGTTGCAGCTCCAGAGCCCACCGGGCTATACGGCCCGTGGGGTTTTCAATCGAGTTCAACCACTTGAGAGCGAAATGATCCGTAATCACGTCAAACTGGTAGCCCTCCAAGTAGCAGCGTAGCTTCCGCGTGGCCCAAACTATGGCGAGGCACTCCTTTTCGGTAGTGGAGTAGTTTTCCTCGGCTCGCTCGAGGCGTCGACTTACGTAGGCGATGACCTTCTCCTCTCCATCGATGCTCTGAGTGAGGACTGCTCCAAGTCCTGTATCACTTGCATCCGTCTGAAGCTGGAACTTGTATTCAAAATTTGGGCAGGCCAGTACCGGTGCGGCTGTTGGGGCTCCTCCCAGCTCCACTTGACCCCCTTCCTGAGGAGTCGGGACATGGGCTGAACGCTGGAGCCGAAATCCTGGACGAAGCGTCGATACCAAGATGCGATGCCCAAATGGCGACGGAGTTCCTTGACGTTGGTTGGCGGGCGTAGTCCCTGGATAGCAGCTATCTTATTTGGGTCCGTCCTGATGCCTTCTTCGCTGATCAAGTGGCCTAAGTATACCAGCTTTTTCTGGAAAAACTTGCACTTGCCTTGATTCAGCCGAAACTTTGCTTCCCGCAGTCGTCGGAAGACTTCCCTGAGATTCCTGGCATGTTCCTCCCACGTCGCCCCGATGACGATGATGTCATCCAAGTAGGCAAAGGCGTGGGGTTCCATATCCGGCCCGATGACGCTGTCAAGGGCTCGCTGGAACGTTGCTGGGGCAGAATGCAGTCCAAAGGGCATGACTTTCCAGTGGAAGAGTCCACGCCCAGGGACGGTAAAAGCCGTGCATTCGCGGCTTCCTTCCGCCATAGGGATCTGCCAGTATCCATTCTTAAGATCCAGCGTTGAGATGACCCGGGCGTTCCGTAGCCGCTCCAATATGTGGTTGATTCGTGGGAGTGGGTACGCATCGGGTATGGAATGTGCGTTGAGTTGTCGATAGTCGACGCACATCCGCATATCCCCTGTCTTCTTCCGCACGAGCACCAGCGGAGCACTGTGCGGGCTACGGGAGGGCTCGATTCGGTCGTCTCGTAATAGCTCGTCCAACTGCTGATTGATTATGCTCTGCATGGCGGGGTTCTTTGGATAATACCGCTGTTTTAGTGGCTTATTCTCCCGGAGAGTGATGGTATGCTCGGCGATCTCCGTTGGCCCGCTTAGCTCGTCGAAAAGCTGTAGCTCCCCCTGCAGAAAGTGGGCGGTTTCCTCGGCGTGAGGTTCTTCGGTCATCTGTAGCCTGGTTGGGTCCTCCGCTACAGTGGCCAGGTGTCCGTGGGGACAGTGGCTCCGGAACGGGTTGTGCTTCCGTGCGCTGGCTGCGTCCGACTGGGCTGGCAGCTGATATACACCGATTTTCCGTTGTGGTTCCCCAGGCCCAGGTGAGGTGGCTGGTTTGCGCGTGTGAGTTTCCACCGTTGTGGTGGCCAACAGGGCGCTCGTGGAGGGGGCGTCGAAACGGGTTCTCCTCCTTTGCCGTGGCGGCGTCCGCCTGCGGTTGTAGGCCGTACCTGTTCTCCGTGGTGATGCAGGTTCCCGCTGTGTCGCCTGACGGGTTCCTTGACAACGGGGGTCCCGAGGGGTCAGGACTTGTCTTCCGCACTGGCGCGTTTGGCTTTATGTGAGTCCTCGGAGCCGGCTTTGGAACTGTTTTGGTCCCCCCCTCGGTGCCTTGCGATGATTGCGGCGTACCGGGTGTGCTTGGGATTGCGCGGTTGCGGCCGTAGGAGTCGCCCGCGTATCTGGGGTTGGTTCTACCTTCCGGGTGGCAGGTGGGGCTAGTTGCAAGCAGACTTGCCCGCAGTATAGAGATGCGCTGATGGCGCAAAGAAAGTCGATGCCCAAAATCACTTCATCCAGGATCGTTGGCAGGACTAAGTAGCGTCAGCCCGATCTGTCGGTCGTTTAAGCCGACTTGCGCCCGGAGGGCCTTGGTCACCTCTTTCTGGGATCCATCCGCCAGAGAGATGCGGGAGCGGACTTCTCTGCTGTTTCTTCCTGAGTCTAAGCGCTTGGCGATCGCTTCGCTGACAAAGCTTCGCGAGGCTCCTGTGTCAATTGTTGCCGAGAAAGGTTGTCCCTCGATGGTAACATTGGCAACAATTCGCCCCCCCGCCAGGCGGAGTGGGGAATCTAGTGATGGGGGAGCACCGAGTGGGTCACCGCGGGTTCCCGACGTGGGCGGCGACCCTGGCCGTTTTCCGTCCGGCGGCAGCAGTCGATGGTACGGATGCTTCGTTTCCCACAGTCCCAGCAGTACATCAGCGGTGGGTTTCGACATTCTCGTGTGAAGTGTCCAATTTCTCCGCAGCGGTGACAAGCTCGGCCGACGTCAACCGGTGGTTCCGCTTCCTGGGCGATCATCCCGTTGGATATCGCCGGCCTCCTGGGTCCAGAGGGCGTTGGAGCGAGAAAGTTCTGGAGTCGAGGTGTGGGTCTTCCGCTGCTCTCCCTGCCGGAATTCCAGCTTGCGGTTGGAATTAGGGCTGCATGTCGAACGGGGTCTCGATCCCGTGCGATTTCGAACGCAGTTGCCAGTTGGGTAAGCCCCTCTAGTGAGGAGAACTCATGTCGCCGTATGAAAAGCTGGTACTCCGGCATCAAATTCTCGTAGATCCGCTCGAGCTCCTGGCCTAGTGAGTACTTGGCGCGTTGCATCATCAGGCGTAATTCCACTACGTATATTTTGAAGGGCTCGCCCACTTGTTGTTGCCTGATCCGGATGGCATCTTCTAGGCTCTGGTAGTACCGCGGAGGCAAGAAAAACTCCAGAAACTCTCTCCGGAAAGTTTCCCATGGCTCGGTGTGCATTTGGTATGCCCGGTACCAGACTTCGGCGCGGCCTGAGAGAAGTCCAATGACGGCCCTCGGTATGTCACTCGTTCTCTCATTGTAGGCAGTGGCACCTTCCTCGATGCGTTCTATAAAATGAACGGGGTCTGACTGTCCGTCAAACAGTACGCCCCATCCTCGCAGTTTCTCGGCGAACACTGCCGCGGATATAGGGCTGTGCGTAAGATGGGCGGCTGGGTTGGAGGCCGGTGTCTCCCGTCCAGGGCTTTTCCGTAGGTTCCCTAAGCAGGGCACGGGAAGCGTGTGATCCTCAATTCCGGGCATCGGTGAGGTGGCCCGACTGGTGGACGTCCTCTGGGCGGGTGCTTCCGGGTATATTGCCTCCAGTGCGGCAAAGCGCTCTCGTAGAGCCGGGCTGTGGTCTCCTCCTCCGATGAAGGATGCCAATCTTGGTCGTAGTTCGTCTACTTGGCCGTTCGGGTCAAGTCCAAACTCTTTTAGCAGAGCCTGCAGCTCGTCCTTCCGGCGGTAGGCGATCCACCTGACCCCCATGTTTGCGGTCGTGGAATCACCCCCGGATGCGGTGAAAAACTTGTCCTCTTCCAGTCCGGCAGCTGCCGGATCTGGCTTTGATTCTGCGTCCTCTGACGTTTTCTTTCCCGAGACACTGGGCATACGCGCGGTGGCGCTGCCGATGGCTCTGCTGGGGATCACTTGGTGAGCGCTCCTAGTGGCGTGACTGGGCGCTGGGCGCACGGCAGGTGCTGCTGACGTGCGGCACTGGCTGACCGATGTGGTTGCGGCTAGCGCTCCCGTTGGCGCTCGGTGAGTGCGGCTGGTGAGCGGCGGCGCTGATCGTTGGGCGCTCCTGGTGGCGCTCGTAGCGTGGCTAGTGACCACGTATCCGGCGCGGTTGGCGCTGCTGAGGGCGCGGCTGGGCGCTGCTGATGGGCGCTGCTGTGGGCGCTACTGGTGGCGCTCGGTGGGCACTCGGTAGGCACTCGGTGGGTGCTGCTGGTGGTGCAAATGACGCCGCCCGATGGGTGCTGAACGCTGCGGAGGGCGCGGGGCCGCTCGTTGCGCGCTCCTAGTGACGCTCGTTGTGTGGCTGGTGACCACGTGTCCGGCGCTGTCGGCGCTGCTGGTGGCGCTCTGTGGGCACCTGGTGGGCACGTGGGTGGGTGCCGCTGGTGGTGCACTGACGCCGATCGCTGGACGCTTGTTGGGCGCTGCTGGGCCGCTCTGTTGGCGCTGCTCGGGGCGCGGTATGCGCTTGACGGCTTCGTGGGAGACCACGTGGCTATGTGGCGCTCCGGGAGTGGGTTGGCATTGGCGGGCGCAGCGTTACGGGATCCCCTACTCTAACTATTCCTGCGGTCTCCTATCTTTCTCTAAATCTCGTCTACTGGACATGGGTCTTTAGGCCATGCGGTTGGTGGTAAAAACCCAACTCTCCTGAAGGATATCTAGTCGTCCTTATACGTCCCTGTTCGGGCGCCAAACTGTAAGGACCTTTTTCATGGGCTGGGATAAAACTCAGTCCGGCCAGGGTCCTCTACAGTTAAATTTGTATAAAAGTGTTGGGACGAAACTGGACGGGGAGTTGCCGCGGGGATTTGTAGGGAAAGGAGGCCAGAGTATCCGCGTTGCACCGAGTAAGCAGCTCTAACGCAACACGGCACCCGAAAGGTATAGTGGAGGGCGGGGCTGCTCCCGGCGAAAATACTAACGAAACGAGCGGCGTAGCCGATCCCTGAGAAAATACCAACAAAACTGGACAGCGTGGCCGTTCCCCCTGGATGTGCGACTCACAAGCTACTGGGGTAGGGGGGTAGGGATGCGAGGGGAGGATGGCCGGAGGCGACCCTTCCCTGTGCTCCCTGTGGTCGGTCGAGTGGTCGTTTGCACTGAGTAAGCTTCTCTGGCGCAACACGATTCCCGACCGGCAAAGATTACTGCACGTGGCTCGCGACTACCTAAATCGTATTTGGGGCGGGGTTCCCAGGAGAGGGTGTCCAGAGGCGATCCTTTCCTATGCTCCTTGTGGGCGATCGGGTGGTCGTTTGCACTGAGTAAGCAGCTCTGGCGCAACACGATTCCCGACCGGCACAAATCACTGCACGTGGCTCGCGCCTACCTAAACCGTAATTGGGGCGGGGTTCCCAGGAGAGGGTGGCCAGAGGCGATCCTTTCCTATGCTCCTTGTGGGCGATCGGGTGGTCGTTTGCACTGAGTAAGCAGCTCTGGCGCAACACGATTCCCGACCGGCACAAATCACTGCACGTGGCTCGCGCCTACCTAAACCGTAATTGGGGCGGGGTTCCCAGGAGAGGGTGGCCAGAGGCGATCCTTTCCTATGCTCCTTATGGGCGATCGGGTGGTCGTTTGCACTGAGTAAGCAGCTCTGGCGCAACACGATTCCCGACCGGCACAAATCACTGCACGTGTGTTCCCGAAAAATGCACAAATTCACACGGACACATACTTCTTCATTCTCTCTTGTCTTTATAATTCGCTAGTACTACTACTACTACCCCTACTCGCACTCAGTCTGATCGCTTTTGTCTGTCCCACTTACTCCTTGGATCCGGCGTGCCGACGCTCGTGCCGCTGTACCACTCCGGGTTGAAGTCCGCTCCTAGGTCTGCTCGCCTTGGCTGCCATTCGAGAAAGAGAGCGAGCTTCCGCCCTTGCGGCCGCATGTAAGCCCGGCTTGCCGGGTTTCTTCGTTTCCCAACACAGTTTCTTATCGAACCTCCCGCCTATCGCTATCGGCACTATCAGCTGTTGGCCCTCGGTCGACAAACACTGGGTGGTTTTCCAGCCCTGGTGCGCGCAATATTTAAATCGGATAAGCTTAGCTTCTAGTTTGAACTTATATAAATTGCCTTCGTGGCGTAATCTCCAATTGTATGCCTTCGTGGCAGAAAGAATAGAAATGGCGAAATGTGGAGGGTGTGTTTCACGCATCCTCACACATTTCAGTTAAAATTTTTTATCTAGCATGAAAATTGTGGGCGTCAGGTTTTTGCGGTTTGTGGGCGTTAGAGTGGGCGTGGCATATTCGCGTAAAAAACTTGCGCTGCGTATAAGGCTACGGAATCTAAATCTGAAATCACAATTCTCTATCTTTGATAGTTTCCGAGATATCCACGTTCATATTTACGATTTTTGAAGTTAAACCTTTTCTGTAGAATGAAAATTGTGGGCTCCTCAGATATATGCAGTTTGTGGGCGTTAGAGTGGGCGTGGCAATCTTTTTTCGGATCAATCGATATGTATTGACGAGACTAATACATTTCACTTCAAATTTGTAATCTAGTACATCTAGTACGTCACAGGTTTAGGCGGTTTGTGGGCGTTAGAGTGGGCGTAGCATATTCGCGTAACAAACTTGCGCTGCGTACAAGACTACGGAATCTAAATCTGTTATCCGAATTCTCTATCTTTGATAGTTTCCGAGATATCCGTGTTCATACACCCACTTTGACGCCCACAAACTTCAAAAAATCGTAGGCATGAACGGGGATATTTCGGAAACTATCAAAGATAGAGGAATGGGATCTCAGATTTAGATTCCGTAGCCTTGTACGCAGCGCAAGTTTGTTACGCCCACAAACCGTCCAAGATTGTGGTGCCCACAATTTTCGTGCTCGCTCGTCGTCTTTGGGGGTGGAGGTCTCGCGCCTACAGATTCACGTACTGACTACATATTATTATCACTAAGATGAGAAATAAGCGTGCTAGCGACAAGAGAGAATAGTTAACTAAAACCGGAAGAGAACGATAAATAAATTCAGGAACAAGTGTTACAGGACACAAAAGTTTTGGAGAAAGTTAGCTATGCGAATCCACGGATGGTATTGCGGTCGCGTATGGCCCTCCCAACCTATGATCACCACCTTAAAGCATGGCTTCGGTGACCCCTTTGATACCCTACAATCGAGAAATCATCAGCTGAGTTCAGTTCAATGTTATTTAAAGATCCATGGTTTTATTTCTGTTCGAAAACCTTATTAATTTTTTCGTATTTATACAATAAGGTATAGGAATATAATATTCGTATTAATCTGATTTATGTGGCGCTTAATAAAGCCTGTGGATGTTCAAAGAATAAATACCATACGGCCTATGGACCGATCGATGACAGCTTTTAACCACAGGCGTAATTTTTGGCAAATACTTTTTGGTTCGGCGAATACTTTTTTGGTTCGACATGCTGGCTTTCAGTTGGTTTTTCAAAAAGTTGACTTAAGATCGTACGCACAGGGCGACCATGTAGAAGTTCTGCAGGACTTTTTCCTTCCGAGTTCGGGGTGAAACGACACGAACTAAGGTATTTCGTAACGGCTGTTTTTAGTGAATACCCGTCTTAAATGTTTTTGCTGACCGAAGTTTTAAAAGTTCGGACGAAGCGCTCAGCAAGTCCATTTGATGCTGGGTGAAAAGGAGCTGTAGTTAGGTGGTTAATTCCATGTTGAAGGTAAAATTCCTTAAAGGTTTCTGCCGTTTCTGAGTTGAGGTCCATTATCACTGACAATTGTTTTGGGGTAACCCTCAATTGCACATATAGATGTGGGCGCTGATATTGTATTTGCAGTTGTACTTAACGACATTTGGGTTATAAACGGGAACAGAGAATAAGCATCGACGCATATTTGCCACATTGAGTCCAATATAAAAATATAAACTAACTAAAAGGGTATACTAGATTCGATCTAGCCATGTCCGTCTGTCCGCTGAGATCTTGGAAACTATAAGAGCTAGGCTATTGAGATTTAACGTGCAGATTTTTGAGCTTCTTACGCAGATCAAGTTTGCTTCAGTAGCGCGCCTACCAGATCTGACGCCCACAATCCGCCCAAATCTGTGGCTCCTATAGTTTTAATGCTAGAATAAAAATTTTAACTGAAATGTTTTGTTCTCATCAATACCCAAAAAAGTTTGCCACGCCCACTTTAACGCCAACACACCACCCACAAGCTTCAAAAAATCGCAAGTATGAACGCGGATATCTCGGAAACGATCAAAGATAGTGTTCCTGAACGGTTGCAGTCTTTAATAACCTCTCGTCATAAGGCGCATAATGCCATCTCTATCCTATGTAACAGAATACCGATATACATATATATATCTACTTTTTCGATTCTGGCAACGCCTCTACGACAGCGTCTTTTTGTGAAACTCAGATCAGTATAAAATAGGCTTCGGAACTGGCAAGAATAAAATTACATACAGTCCACACATCCAAGTCGTTTATATTTCTATCCATATTGCTGGTCCATCGTTCCGGATTCTTGGACAGTTGTGAAGTGCTTTGATTCTCATAGTAATTGTTTGCAATGGAACAATTAAAATCATTAGTGAAGAGCCGTGCCAGACTCAAGTCCAACATCAAACGTGTCTTGGCATGGGCTGAACAAACGGAGATTGCTACACACACAGAGATCGTCACACGGATAGACCTTCCCCGACAGGTGGAAGCGCCAAAAACTTCTGCTCCTGCCGAAGCCAGGGAAACCAGCGGGCGAAGCTTCTTCCTATAGACCCATCTGCCTGCTGGACACTATAGGCAAGGTCTTCGAAAGGGTCATTGGAACAAGACTTAACGCTGCCATGGAGGACGCCGGTGGACTGTCTTCCAACCAGTACGGTTTCCGTAAAGGGAAATCTACACTGGACGCGATAGAGAGGGTCACCAATATTGCTGCTAAAGCCATCGCGGGTACCAGATGGAAAGGTGGGACGAAAAAGTATTGTCTAGTGGTCACGCTGGACATACGGAACGCGTTCAACACAGCCGATTGGGGGAGGACTCTGGAGGCACTACGGTCCTTCAACATCCCGGATTACCTGCTGAATGTAGTGCACAGCTACCTCAGCAGAAGGGAGTTGGTCCTAGATACCTCTGTGGGCCCCAGGACGTACGAGGTGACAGCCGGTGTTCCTCAAGGCTCGGTACTGGGCCCTCTGCTCTGGAACACGATGTATGACGGTGTTTTGAAGCTCCCACTGCCGAGCAGCACCGACATTGTGGGCTTTGCGGATGATGTCGCGCTGGTTGTGGTGGCCAAGGAAGTTGCGGCCGTGGAGGCAGCTGCAAACTGCGCAATTCGAGCAGTGGAGGAGTGGCTCGCAGTGGCGGGCCTAGAGCTGGCCTCTCACAAAACTGAGGCGGTGCTGATTTCAAGCAGGAAAGCAGTGGAGTCGGCGCACATACAGATCGGAGGGTCAACGATAACTTCTCAGCGTGCCATAAGGTACCTGGGAGTCATGCTGGACACCCGCCTCTCCTACCGCGAACACCTGGAGTTCGTAAACAAGAAGGCAAGCGAAACCACAGGATCGCTCTGCAGGATCCTGCTGAATACCAGGGGACCGAAGCAGGACAGACGCAGGCTCCTCGCGACTGTCGTCAAGTCGCAGTTGCTGTACGCGGCTCCAGTGTGGGCTGAGGCCACTGCTGTGAGTAGCTACATGCGAGGTGTCAACTCGACGTACCGCCTGTGCGCCGTTAGAATTTCGAGTGCCTTCAGGACGATCTCGGACGACGCAGCCCTTGTCATCGCAGGCCAAGTTCCCCTGTGTGAACTGGTGCGGGAGGCCAAGGAGATTCGCGCGGCTCTAGCAGGCGAACAGGTGGACCGCAGTACCAAGACCGAGGTGAAGAGAAGAGCCAGGATGCAGAGCGTCGTCAACTGGCAGGCAGCCTGGGACATCTCCAGCAAGGGTCGCTGGACGCACAAGCTCATCCCCAGCATAGAGCCATGGCTAAGTAGGAAGCACGGCCAGGTGGATTTTTACCTCACGCAGGCGCTGAGTGGACACGGCTGCTTCCGAAGCTTCCTTAAGCGCTTCGGGCACGACACGGAGGACGGTTGCCCAGAGTGCGGCAGCGGCATTGTCGAGGACGCTCAGCATGTCCTTTTTGAATGTCGCCGCTTTGGCTATGACCGCCAGATACTCACGGAGACCACCGGGGCAAGAGTTCGGCCAGAAACCTTTGTGCCCCTCATGCTGCTGAAGGAGGCGAATTGGGAAGCGACGGCAGCCTACGCAGCGAGCGTACTGCGAACGCTGCGTCGCACCGATAACGAGAGGAGAGAAGTAACAGCCTAGGTGGCTACCATTGCGCGAAGCAATACCTTGCGGTGATACCGCGCAACCACGGCCCCCTACTCCTGTTCTTGAACTCACTTTTAATGTATATAGTTGTATGAAATAAATGAATATAAAAAAAAAAAAAACGGATAGATCTTCTCAACGAAGTTTGGAAGGAGTTCAACCAGTTTAGCGATTGCATTGCGCTTCACGAGGAAGTGGAAGGCTATGTCGATCCGGAGATCGACAATGCGGTCTACGAAGCAAATTACCTAAGGGCAAGCGCTATTCTCAAGGAAAGGATTAATGATCTACAACCGAGGATATCTACAAGCGGTGCGAGGGGCAGCAACGGGCTACACTCAAACACCGACGCAATCTTGAACTTGCTGCAAAAAAACCAACAACTATTTGAGCGACTTGCTGTAAGTCAGAGCACACCAAACACGCCTGATCATGTTGGTGGTGACGTCACATTAGCGAATTCTCGGAACTCGGTACTCACGGCGAATTCAAATCTGAGCGAATTGCCTAAAATTCAAATCAAACGGTTCTCGGGCAACTGCACAGAGTGGCCATCCTTTCAAGACATATATGAAAGCACAATTCATAACAAACAGCATTTGTCCAACACCCAGAAGTTCCATCACTTAAAAACACTACTCGCTGATGAGGCTGCCAACTTGGTTCGACACTTGGCAATTACGGACACGGCTTACAACACTGCATGGAAACGTCTTAAGGAAAGATACAATCGTCCACGGCAGATTGTAAACTCGTTTTTGGAACAGTTTATGAGCTAGCCGACAACTTCAAAGAGCGATGCAACAGTTCTACGGAAGGTTTCGGACGGAGCAAACGAAATTGTTCGTGGATTGGATGCGGTGAATCAGACGGAACGCGATTGTTGGATCATATATCTAGCCCTAGAGAAAGTTGACGCTGACACACGGCGCAGGTGGATTGAGCGCAGCATGGAGACAGATTCACCCACTCTAGTGGAATTCTTCAAGTTTCTCGATTCTCGCTGCGAGGAACTGGAGCTGAGCAAAAGGGAGCCTGCGACTGGCAGCAACACAACAACACATCTTGAAAAACCAAAAAGGATCACACAATCGATGGTTGCGGTTGAAAGCAGTGGCTGCACCAAATGTAGTTCTACGGAACACACTCTATATGGCTGTCAGCAGTTTCTAGATATGTCTGGACTGCAGAGGCGATCATTTGGAAAGGAGAAATCACTATGCTACAACTGCTTGCGACCTGGTTATGGGGTCAATAGGTGCAAGTCAACATACAAGTGCAGGCAATGAAAAGGAAATCATCACTCCCTTCTTCATGTCCAACAGAATCCACAGGCTAGTGGGAATATTGCCCAGATAGCGGAGAGAGACGAGCGAAACTTAAGCGTGACTAGCGCAAACTCAGTGACACTCAGTCATTTGTTGTATGTGCACAAGGCACATCTAAAGGAATTCAAACGCAAAAGGCGACCACGTAACATGACGTCTTCTATTGGACACAGGATCAGAGCTGTCGTATGTATCTGAGCGTTGCATCCAAGCTCTCGGACTGACACGGTCGGCATCACGCATTTTGGTTACGGGAATCTCTTCCGTAAAAGCAGACACGACAAGGGGATGCAGCACGCTGCAAATTAAGTTTCGCATATCCGATGATCGATTGGTTGTCTATGCCCACGTGCTAGGCAGAATCACCTCATCTCTGGAACGACAAAATATCGACGCATCGACACTCGAGGTATTTAAGGATCTGCAGCTGGCGGATACACATTTCAACGCAAACACACCAGTAGATATACAATTGGAAAGATGTACGACAACAAGGGTAATCTTATCGCTATTTCGTCGGTATTCGGATGGGTAATCACTTCACTCATCACATCGAACGCAAGCAACGCTGTTGCATTAACTTCAGAAGTTTTGGAAACTGGAGAACGTTCAAAGCAACACAAAATTGGAACCGGAAGACGTCCAGGTCGAGAAGCACTTTTTCGCCACCCACAGTCGCGATCAAAACGGGAAGTATATCGTTGAACTTCCATTCAACACGGAAAGTCCTTAATTCGGAGAAACTCTACATGAAGCTCTTAACCGTTTCAAATCGGTGGAGCGACGACTACAACAAAACGAGCAGCTGCGGACACAGTACGTGTACTTTATGCGAGAGTATATCAACCTGGGACACATGCGTGAGGTGCCGCCAGAGGAAATCGCTACTGGGAATCACTTCTTTCTTCCCCACCACCCAGTGCTAGGCCGAAAACTGCGAGTGGTCTTTGATGGATCCTTTCGCGGCGCTAACGGTAAGGCCTTAAATGACACTCTTTTCACAGGGCCCAGTATCCAACACGATCTATTTGCTGTGTGCCTACGCTTTCGAATGTACAAGTTCGCATTCTCAGCGGACATCGTTAAAATGTTCCGCCAAATATGGGTAAACGAAAAGCACAGAAACTACCAGAAGATCGTTTGGAGAGACGATCCATCCGATCCGATCAAGCATTTCCAATTGTGCACTCTAACCTACGGAACGTGATGAGCACCATTCCTGGCGGTACGAGTCCTGGAACAACTCGCCGTGGATCATCAAGACGAATACCCGAATGCTTCAAAAATCCTACTGGAGGATTTCTATGTCGATGATGTTCTTACTGGGTCAAACAATGAGGATGAACTACGTCGAAACCGAGACGAGTTGATTGAAATGGGTATCCAATACCTCATTCATACAAAAGGGTGATACCAACGCACAATCGTCGCCAGTTAAGGTTCTCGGACTATACTGGGATACTGGAAAAGACATTCTAACGTACAACATTGGTCTAGCGGCAGATCCTGACGGCACAAAGAGACAAGTCTTGTCCGACGTTTCTAGGATATTTGATCCTCTCGGACTCTTGGCACCCATTGTAATCCGATTTAAGATTATTTTCAAAAAACTCTGGCTCTTAAACTTGGATTGGGATGACCAACTCCCAATTAAACTAGCGGACAACTGGCTGAAGTGGAGAGCAGATCTACACTCTACAAAAAATTCCAACTAGCACGCTTCGTTGCCAACGACGCAGACAACATCGAGCTCCACGGATTTTCGGATGCCTCAACCAAGGCGTATGCTGCTGTGGTGTACAGCAGAGTTACAAATGACGACGGATCCATCTCGGTGTCCCTTGTGGCTGCGAAGACAAGGATGGCGCCACTGAAACAACAATCTTTGCCACGCCTGGAGCTTTGCGCAGCACTTCTTCTAAGACAACTCATTCGTTCGATCTCTTCTGGATTACGCCACAAGAACATAACTGTTTTTGCTTGGTCCGACTCCTCAATAGCGCTCTCCTGGTTATCATATGCACCAGCCCAACTAAAGACTTTTGTTGGAAACAGAACCTCGTGCCCTACATGCCTACATATCAAAATCGATATAAGAGCATTTATGAGGCAAACGGAGCTGGAGTTCCAGGCATTACGTGCTGGATTTACGGACTTATTAAGTCGATTTAATGTTTGCGACTCGAACTTTAAAGGTCGGATTCTTCTAAGTCAATCTTCATTAAATATAAATCGTAGTACTACACTGCCTAATGTCTCTTTACACGTTCCAGATCTCTCGACCAACCTCTCTCTTCCCAGCCCCACTGCAGGCTATGTGTCGTGCGACGAGGATGATCCCAATGGGATCGAGTCATCAACGAATGCAATCGCTGCCAGATTCAGGGACTGTAGTTTCGCCTGAGTCATTAAGGCCTACTAACCGTTCACCGGCTGTTGCCACTTCCGGGGCTCTGCCGCACCTTGTACTTCCTATAGCTAATACCCTCGCACCTCCTCCTGTCCCACTTACTAGCATGATCCCTAGGAAAAACGGTACCACTCACTGTCATGGTACCTAGGAAATCTATTTTTGTGTCTAGGTTGAATGCAGCAATAACAGTAAATGACGTTATGCATCATATTGTCACAAACCTCTCCCTTCCCAATCAAAATGGTATTGACATCACCAATATGCAAGCAGCAAAGCGAGATTAAAATGCGCCACCTACCGGCGAGTGGGCGTGGCAAATTTTTTTTTGGATCAATCGATAGGTATTGATGAGACCAATACATTTCAGTTAAAATTTTTTATCTAGCATGAAAATTGTGGGCGTCACAGGTTTTTGCGGTTTGTGGGCGTTAAAGTGGGCGTGGCAAACTTTTTTTGGGTCAATCGATAGGTATTGATGAGAACATTACATTTCAGCTAAAATTTTCTATCTAGCATCAAAACTGTAGGAGCCACAGTTTTGGGCGGTTTGTGGGCGTTAGAGTGGGCGTGGCAGTCTACTGAAACAAACTTGCGCTGCGTAAGAAGCTCAGGAATCTGCACGCCAAATCTCAATAGCCTAGCTCTCATAGTTTCCGAGATCTCAGCGTTCATCCGGACAGACGGACAGACGGACAAACGGACAGACAGACAGACGGACATGGCTCTTCCGGGACATTCTGCTCAGACACTTGGGGAAAACGTGCGCCAATATTAGTTTCGATCAATTTCGCCATTTTTTCCGAAAGCTGTGTCAAAAAACTATTATTCATGTTTTTCACATGCTGCTCAACAATTTTGCTTACATTTTGCATGGTAATTCCCGATGCCTCTGACGATATTTGTCCCACTGGTGGGGTTTGCATCCTACCCTGCTGACCCCTTGTTACAGGAGGCACCTTCTCGAAACAAATTGATTTACAAGTCGGGCTGTGGGTCTGCATGCATGCAAATTAGTTGTTTGTGTTAAAACCATTATCTTTATTATTATATTGGATAACAGTTAACGACGCGGGTGCTTTGTGCATTGTTGTTGTTTCTTATTTACATTGTTGTTTTGGCGCTCTCTCGCACCGTTCGCTCTGCTACATTCTCCCAACTTCAGTCACCGGCTCTCACCGGCGTTTGCAAAGCCACACAGCTGTTTGTTGGCACTCATCTAAAGCTTCCTACTTTTTCTACTTTTTCTACATTCTTCATTTAACTGACCTCAACTTGTAAACAATGTCTGCCTGCTGTGTTGTTGGTTGCCAATTTGTTGGTAAAATTACTTCTCGGCAGCCAATTGTTAGTTGCTGGTTATGTGAGAACATTGCGCACGTAAAATGTGCAGACTTTGGGCATAGTGCTGCCCAAATTGCTGATCGCACTAGATCTAATGCTAACCTGGACTGGAAGTGCCCTACATGCCTACATATCAAAATTTATATAAGAGCATTTATGAGGCAAACGGAGCTGGAGTTCCAGGCATTACGTGCTGGATTTACGAACTTATTAAGTCGATTTAATGTCTGCGACTCCAACTTTAAAGGTCGGATTCTTCTAAGTCAATCTTCATTAAATATAAATGGTAGTACTACACTGCCTAATGTCTCTTTACACGTTCCAGATCTCTCGACCAACCTCTCTATTCCCAGCCCCACTGCAGGCTATGTGTCGTGCGATGAGGATGATCCCAATGTGATCGAGTCATCAACGAATGACGCCACGGGGAAATCGCTGCCAGATTCGGGGACTGTATTTTCGCTTGAGTCATTAAGGCCTACTAACCGTTCACCGGCTGTTGCCAGTTCCGGGGCTCTGCCGCACCTTGTACTGCCTCTAGCTAATACCCTTGCACCTCCTCCTGTCCCACTTACTAGCATGATCCCTAGGAAAAACACCCATAGCCCTGCTCTCTCTTCTCCGGTACCACTCACTGTCATGGTACCTAGGAAACCTTTTTTGGTGTCTAGGTTGAATGCAGCAATAACAGTAAATGATGTGATGCATCATATTGTCACAAAACTCTCCCTTCCCAATCAAAAAGGTATTGACATCACCAAATTTAATTTTAAACAGATAAGAGATTACTCTTCATTTAAAATACTTGTTCCGGACGGGCTGTTCTCTAAACTTCTTTGCCCCAATTTTTGGCCTGCTGATATAATTGTCCACGAGTATATAAAAAATAAAAAGCTCCCTTTCCATGACTTCTTTGTCGGCGCCCAGCTCTGATATAAATTCAAAAA
Source organism: Drosophila suzukii (assembly GCF_043229965.1). NCBI lineage: Eukaryota > Metazoa > Arthropoda > Insecta > Diptera > Drosophilidae > Drosophila > Drosophila suzukii. The sequence continues at coordinate 9,137,680 of NC_092085.1, forward strand.
ACTAAATTTCCGCATTCAGCAGTGGGTTCGGACTTAGGACAGAGGCCTGATAAAGTTGGCCATATTATTAATGGATGGAAGCTGAGATTTAATGGTCACGACGGGTTAAGCGTTGATAACTTCATATATAGAGTAGAGGCGTTGACTCACCAAACTCTAGAGGGAAATTTTTCTGTGTTGTGCAGCAATGCTAGTATATTGTGCGACGGAAAGGCACGGGAGTTCTATTGGAGGTATCACAAATCTTTAAGGAATTTAGGGTTTTTTTTTTTTTTTTTTTGTATTCCATTTTTTTAGCTTTATTACTACAACTAATAAATATACATTTAGAAGATAAATGGGCGTAAACTGCAGATGTTGTGCGGTACGGCCGCAAAGCAATGCTTCGCACAACCGCGGCAGCATACGTGTCCAGGCCCCTCCTCTCTCTCTCAGCTATCCTGAGTTTTCGCATTACAGACGCAGCGAATTTGGTCGTCGCGTCCCACTCCGTTTGGCCTCTTAGCATGGTTGGCACTAGCGTGCTGGGGCTAGTGCTGACACCGGTCGCTATTTCCAGGGCGGTCCTGTCCTCTACGAACCGCACGCACTCGAACAGGACGTGGCGTGCGTTCTCCTCGATTCCAGAGCCGCAGGATGGGCATCCGTCACTCGTGTCGTGACCGTACTTCTTCAGGTACGACCGGAAGCAACCGTGCCCACTCAAGATCTGGGTCAGGTAGAAGTCCACCTGCCCGTGCCTCCTTTCCAGCCACGGACTCAAGACGGGAATCAGATCGTGGGTCCAGCGTCCAGAGGTTGCGGAATCCCACCTCTCCTGCCACCGAGAGATGGATCTCTCTCTCGCGGGCAGTCTTGCCTCGCGCCTAGTTTGGTCGTCCGTGGTCGTGACCGTTTCCTCCACTTCTACCGCCTCTCTTACCAGTTCTTGCACCGGAACTAGACCAGCTATGACCAGCGCAGCTTCCTCAGAGATTGTCCGGAAGGCACACGATATCCTTGTTGCACATAGTCTGTGCGTGCGAGCCACGCCACTCATGTACGAGGGCGTCGTGGCGGCTTTAGCCCATACCGGGGCGGCATAAAGTACTTGGGACGTGACGACGCTCGCTATGAGTTTCCTCCGCTCCTGCTTTGGGCCCCTTGTGTTCAGGAGAATCCGCGCGAGCGATCTGGCGGTCGCAGCGGCCTTCTTGTTTGCGTACTCTAGGTGCTCTTTGTAGGACAGCCTGGTGTCTATCATGACGCCTAGGTATTTTATGGCTCTTTGAGAGACTATGTCAACCGCTCCGACCGTCAGCTTGGCCGTCTCGACGAGTTGCCGGCTGCTTATAAGAACGGCCTCTGTTTTATGTGCCGCGAGTTGGAGCCCGGCGAGTGAGAGCCATGACTCCACCTTCCTCACCGCAGTGTTTGCCATGTCCTCCACTTCGGCTATCGTCTTGGCCACGATCGTGATGGCGACGTCGTCCGCGAAGCCAGTCACGTGGACGTTTGCAGGCATGGGAAGCCTCAGCACTCCGTCGTACATAGTGTTCCACAACAGGGGGCCCAGGACCGATCCTTGTGGAACCCCAGCAGTTACGAAGTACTCTTTCGGGCCGTCGCTCGTATCGAAAAGCAGCACCCTTTCGCCGAGGTAGCTGTCGACTATCCTGGTGAGGTACTCCGGAATCCGTAGCCGCCTTAGTACCTGCATGATCCTCGTCCAGTTCGCCGTGTTGATGTCGAGCGTGACCAGAAGGCAGTACTTCTTCGTGCCGCCTTTCCAACGCTTCCCGCGTATGTCTTCCGCAGCTGTCCCGGTGACCATTCGGATCGCGTCCAGCGTTGACTTTCCTTTCCGGAAACCAAACTGGGCGGTGGATAGGCCACCAGCCGCATCTACTGCCAGGTTTAGCCGTTTCGAGATGAGCTTCTCGAACACTTTGCCAACAGTGTCAAGCAGACGACTTGGCCTGTAGGAGGAAGCTTCACCAGGCGGCTTCCCAGGTTTGTTGAGTAGAAGCAGATTCTGTACTTTCCATCTCCGGGGAAATGTTCCCTCGCGCAGGCAGGCATTGTAGAGCTCCGCGAAAGTGCCCGGCCGAAGCCCAAGCGCCAGCATTATTGCTCTGTTGGGCACTGCGTCGGGACCTGGGGCTTTGTTGTTCTGCAGGCTGCGTCCTGCTTCAGCAACCTCGGCCTCCGTGACTTCCTCGACCTCCCACGTAGGCGCCGTTTCGTGCTGTACGCCTTCCTTGGCGCTACCCGAAGGAAACAGTATGCGAACAATATCGCTAAGTGTTTCAGGGTCCGTTGGAGAGCGGCTGCCTGCGCTTACTCGCTTTACCACGAGTCTGTAGGCCCCACCCCACGGATCCTGTTCGGCTGCGTCGCACAGCTTCAGGAAACATTCCCGTTTGCTGTCCAGGATGGCGTGCTTCAGGGTCCTCCTGGCTTGCTTGAAGGCGACGTGTGCGGCCTCGTCCCTGTCGGTCCTTCTTGACCGTTGAAGAGCCCTTCTGGCTCTGAGGCAGATCCTTCTGAGGGTCGCTAACTCCGAGTTCCACCAAGGTACCGGCTCGTGGTCTCTACTGTATGGTTTGCGCATCAGCATCCCTGTCCTGCACGCATCCTCCAAGCTGGCTGCTATCGCGTCCGCGTTGGTGTTCGCTTCTGCTTCAGTGGAGCAGTGCATGTCGGCGAGGCACCTGCTCATCGCCTCGGCGTTTAGCGTCTCCTGGCGGTAGCCCTTGACTGCTCTGTTACGGGTTTCTGGTCCTGGCCGTGTGCCCACTGTGCATAAGATTGCCTCGTGGTCGCTGGCCGTGAAGAAGTCGCCGATTCTCCAGTGAGAGCGCCGGGCTAACGCGGAGCTCACAAATGTGAGGTCTATGATAGACCCAGCTGCAGCCCGATTGAACGTCTCCTGGGTCCCTTCGTTTAGCAGCGTGACGTCTAGAGTTGCAAAGGCATTGAGTAGGGTGTGCCCCCTTATGTTGCTGCTGGGGCACCCCCATTCTTCGGCCCACGCGTTGAAGTCGCCTGCGATGATAGCTGGGTAACGGCCCCTTGCGTCAAAGGCGATCGTTTAGCATGGCTAAAGTCCGTCGTGGAGAGGCTAGGTGCTAGATAGCAGCTGTATACCCACATTTCGCCTATACGAGCTCGGACGAAACCCGACCCCTTGTGCACGTCCAGAAAGGACTTACCGTTTCTTCTGCACAGCCATATCGCGGCCTTGCCCGATGGGTCCGTTATCCATTCGACGTCGTCTTTGACTTTATAGGGTTCACTGATGACAGCCAGGTCCGCCTTGCATTCCCTCGCTGACTGCAGGAGTAAGTCCTGCGCAGCCCGGCAGTGATTCAGGTTTATCTGGATCACTTCCATTCGCGGGGTTTGGCTACGGCTCTTTTTGCGGCGTGAGGACACAGCCTGCTTCCTGCTTGGTGGTTCCTCGACTTCGGTCCTCCTTCGGTGCATATAAAGCATACGCTCTCGTTGGGACACTGAGCGATTTTGTGCCCCGTCTTGCCGCACTTAATGCAGCACCCACTTCTGTCCACTTTGCTATGACACTTTATAGCAATGTGGCCAATCTCTAGGCACTTGTAGCACCTGGGCTGCGAGTCCCTCTCCTTCACCTTGCAGATAGACCATCCTAACTTGATTTTACCCTTGCAGAGAACCGCTTCTGCGTCTCTGCTGGGCAGTCCAACCACTGCCGTCTGGGTGTCTCTGTGTGATGGACGTAGACTCCTCGATTTGACCGATTCGGCGTTCACGGCGAATTGGTCCACCAGAGCTTTGGTGACATCTACGGCCTCAACTAGCGCGTCAAGGTCGCTAATCACCACCGTCCTTGTCCTCGCGCTTTCGGATAGCGCTGGAACCGCAGTCGCTTCTCCTAGGACAGCCTCAAGGCTCTCTTTTATTTCCTCCGTGCTGGTGTCCTCGCTTCTGTTGAGCTCCAGAAGATGGTTCCCGTTCGCTGTGCGCCGGACCTTGTTTACACGGGTGCTGAGGCTTTGTAGCTTGCCGTCGTCCCTACGGGTTACCATCGCTAAGACTTCGCTGTAGGTCTTGCCATTTGCCTCCACTATAAGGGCGTCCGGGCGGTGAGGCTTTCGCGCCCGCTTTTTTGGAGCAGCCTTTCTCCAGGCGGTGGTCGCGTCCTTTCCATCTTCCTTTCCAGCGCTGCCTCCCGCGGCTGTTTTTCCTCTGGGGTCCCGTTCTTTGGCATGCTCCTCATGTGGGTTTCTCTTCTTTTTCTGCTGGGATCCCGCTGGCGCTCTTCGCGCAGACGATTGCGCTGGTGCCCCCGTCTAGAACCGTGCCGGGTTGGCTAAGCCTTCGCCACGGGTCTGTTTGCGCCGCGCTGGTGACCATGGGGCCTTGTGTCGCGTTTCGCCAGAGCTCCGTTTGAGCGGCGTTGTCCTTTTGAAGACAAACCGGAGTCTGTTGCTCCTTGCTCTCGCTATTTCGGAGAGGGCCTTTGCATTTGTTGCACTCCGTGGGCTCTTTTTTCTGGTGGGAGTCTCCAACTTGGTTGAAGGAGATCACTGCACCTTCTTGGAGGGACTTCATCCTCGACAACATCGCTTTCATGGTCACATTGATGTGACGCACCTGCATTACGCTCGTGAGGTGGAGGACTTCGTCGAGAAGCGCTCCAATCTCCGCGAGCTGTTCTGGTCCAGTGAGCTCCTGGTCCGCTTTGGGCCTCTTGGCAGAGGCAGTTCTTTGCCCACCGGTTGGGCTGCCTGGGTCTCTTTGGCGCTTGGCCGCGTCCTGCAACTTATCATCTTCCCGCGTGGACGGCTGGCCCGCGGGCTTTTCCAGGACTGGTGACCTAAGAAGCTTCGAGCTGCTCTTGAACGCTCCGGCTGCTTCCGTACCTTTGTTTTCAATCCTCCTGCTTAAACTTGGTGCATTCACTGTCGAGACGGCCAAGTTCGCCACCGTCTCGCCAGGTTTGTTGTTGGGAATGGGATTTAGGGCCTCCAGAATCCGTGCCCTGGCCGTGGGAACTCCCACGGGTGGATTTCCACTTGTGTGGTTGCCACATGAAGACCTCTGCCGTGCAGACGTGGTGACACTCGTTCGGTCCCGGACTCCTTGCCAAGGAGTTCGATCAGCAGCCCTTAGATGTATGCTACTGCTGAGCGCCGATCGACAAGAGCAACCCGTAGCGGGTAGCAGTCGTCAGCTATCAGCAACGCTCAAATGTAGGCAGTACATTCCTACGCTGGGTGCCGCACCAACACGAAATCTACATGTAGGGTCTCGGTCTATCATGGCAGGGAGCTTTTGCCTGCTTGCCCTACGATCAGCTGGATCTGCTGACGTTGTGCAACACTGCTCAGGCCAGCTGAGCGTAATGCCGCACAAAGCGTAGGAAGCTGGAGAGAAGGTGCAACAACAATATTTACCCGCCATCTAGAATCACTCAAGAGAGTGCTACTTGGTGCCGCTTGGTTCCCGAGGAATCTCGATGTCAGCCTAGATGCCTTCTGGAGTTCACGGTGGGTTTGCCTTCATGTGCGGAGACAGGTGAGTCCCTAAGCCGCCCGCTGGAAGCCGCGAGCTGCCGCGCCGCTGCATGTGGACGCTGCTGGCCGACTTTTTTAGCGGAGCGCTGGATCCCACACCTTCACTCACTGCACACACTTGACCTGATGAGTTTTTTTTTTTTTTTTTTTTTTTTTTTGTATTCCATTTTTTAGCTTTATTACTACAACTAATAAATATACATTTAGAAGATAAATGGGCGTAAACTGCATATGTTGTGCGGTACGGCCGCAAAGCAATGCTTCGAACAACCGCGGCAGCTTACGTGTCCAGGCCTCTGCTCTCTCTCTCAGCTATCCTGAGTTTTCGCATTACAGACGCAGTGAATTTGGTCGTCGCGTCCCACTCCGTTTGGCCTCTTAGCATGGTTGGCACTAGCGTGCTGGGGCTAGTGCTGACACCGGTCGCTATTTCCAGGGCGGTCCTGTCCTCTACGAACCGCACGCACTCGAACAGGACGTGGCGTGCGTTCTCCTCGATTCCAGAGCCGCAGGATGGGCATCCGTCACTCGTGTCGTGACCGTACTTCTTCAGGTACGACCGGAAGCAACCGTGCCCACTCAAGATCTGGGTCAGGTAGAAGTCCACCTGCCCGTGCCTCCTTTCCAGCCACGGACTCAAGACGGGAATCAGATCGTGGGTCCAGCGTCCAGAGGTTGCGGAATCCCACCTCTCCTGCTACCGAGAGATGGATCTCTCTCTCGCGGGCCGTCTTGCCTCGCGCCTAGTTTGGTCGTCCGTGGTCGTGACCGTTTCCTCCACTTCTACCGCCTCTCTTACCAGTTCTTGCACCGGAACTAGACCAGCTATGACCAGCGCAGCTTCCTCAGAGATTGTCCGGAAGGTACACGATATCCTTGTTGCACATAGTCTGTGCGTGCGAGCCACGCCACTCATATATACGAGGGCGTCGTGGCGGCTTTAGCCCATACCGGGGTGGCATAAAGTACTTGGGACGTGACGACGCTCGCTATGAGTTTCCTCCGTTCCTGCTTTGGGCCCCTTGTGTTCAGGAGAATCCGCGCGAGCGATCTGGCGGTCGCAGCGGCCTTCTTATTGGCGTACTCTAGGTGCTCTTTGTAGGACAGCCTGGTGTCTATCATGACGCCTAGGTATTTTATGGCTCTTTGAGAGACTATGTCAACCCCTCCGACCGTCAGCTTGGCCGTCTCGACGAGTTGCCGGCTGCTTATAAGAACGGCCTCTGTTTTATGTGCCGCGAGTTGGAGCCCGGCGAGTGAGAGCCATGATTCCACCTTCCTCACCGCAGTGTTTGCCATGTCCTCCACTTCGGCTATCGTCTTGGCCACGATCGTGATGGCGACGTCGTCCGCGAAGCCAGTCACGTGGACGTTTGCAGGCATGGGAAGCCTCAGCACTCCGTCGTACATAGTGTTCCGCAACAGGGGGCCCAGGACCGATCCTTGTGGAACCCCAGCAGTTACGCAGTACTCTTTCGGGCCGTCGCTCCTATCGAAAAGCAGCACCCTTTCGCCGAGGTAGCTGTCGACTATCCTGGTGAGGTACTCCGGAATCCGTAGCCGCCTTAGTACCTGCATGATCCTCGTCCAGTTCGCCGTGTTGATGTCGAGCGTGACCAGAAGGCAGTACTTCTTCGTGCCGCCTTTCCAACGCTTCCCGCGTATGTCTTCCGCAGCTGTCCCGGTGACCATTCGGATCGCGTCCAGCGTTGACTTTCCTTTCCGGAAACCAAACTGGGCGGTGGATAGGCCACCAGCCGCATCTACTGCCAGGTTTAGCCGTTTCGAGATGAGCTTCTCGAACACTTTGCCAACAGTGTCAAGCAGACAAATTGGCCTGTAGGAGGAAGCTTCACCAGGCGGCTTCCCAGGTTTGTTGAGTAGAAGCAGCTTCTGTACTTTCCACCTGATGAGTGTGCAGTGGTGTGTGTGTGTAGGTGTGTAGTACGCTTAACAACAAGAAAACAATTGTGCAACACCGAACACCCGCACACCGAGGAATTTAGGGTGGATCTCTTTGTGTGAAGCTTTACGCAAGCAGTTTAGAGATACTCGAACCGATTTAGACTTCAGAGAAGCGATCAGAGATCGAAAACAACAGGAAAGAGAAAATATCGATATCTTTTATGATGCGGTTGTTCTGATAGCTGATTGTCTAGAGGTACCTATGCCGGAGAAGGAATTGGTAGAGATGTGAGCGTAGATTCCATACTTCGTGATATTTGTCGACGCAGAGAGAGCTTTCTCGAGGATGTGAGGCGATGTTATGGTTACCAGAAACCCACACCATTCCGTCGGCAAGTATGAGAGTTGGTGCAGGAGAGCCTTGGGGAGGACGCAACAGAGTTTTCCGATGGCGAATTAACAGTCGAGGTCGACGCCCTAGCATTGGTTTGTTGGAATTGCAGGAGAGAAGGAACCGTTGCGTCTATTGTGGCGAAAAGAAGAAAATCTTTTGTTACGGTTGTGGTCTTCCGAATATTTATAGGCCGTCATGCTCTAAATGTCAAAAAAACGGGATGACAGGCACACGGCCACGTCAACAGTCGTGTGTTCCTCGCCAAAAGTCGACAATTTCCGAGATAACTCAATAGCCAACATAGATTCATCGACACTAGCTAAGACAAACGAATGCGAAGCAGTTGTTAAACCCATTCAGTTCTGGCCACAGCTCGTACAGAAAAGGCAGACTAGTATGGATCCAGGTCAAAAAAAGCGCTGTCCCAGAAATGTAAACAGAATTAGAACATTTTGGCAGGCAACCAAAACAATGCGGAAGTTTGTTTGTTGGGTCACTCTTAGACACGGGGCCCGCAATAAGTGTTATAGGAGGAATATTGGCCGAACAAGTTATTAGAAACCGGATAAGGTTTAAAAAGGATCTGAGATCTGCTAGTACTGCAGATGGTAGGATGCAGGACGTGGTCGGCCGTTTAAGGACAATAGTCCAATATGATGACGTTGTCAAAGAGTTGAATCTACACATAATCCCATCCCTTAGTCAGGAGCTGTATTTAGGTATCGACTTTTTGAAGGCTTTCGACTTCCTGCCACCCGAAATGAATATAGCAGAACTAGAAGATAATTCTCATGCCTTGTCTGACCAGCAGGGCAACGACTTAAAGGCAGTGATCTACGAATTTCCGTCCTTCGCAATCTCTGGTTTGGGAAAGACAAGCCTCATATCGCATTTGATCGACATTGGCGATGCAAGGCCGGTTAAGCAGCGTCATTTCTCTGTATCTCCAGCGGTGGAAAAACTCTTATACGCTGAGGTTGACAGAATGCTCAAGCTTGGGGTCATCGAAGAATCAGATAGTGCGTGGTCATCGCCGGTGGTACTAGTTCAGAAACCAGGAAAGGTACGGTTATGTCTGGATAGCAAGAAAGTGAACATGGTTACCACAAAAGATGCTTACCCTCTCCCACCTAAGGCAAATTTTATATCTAGTCTGGATCTGAAGGATGCCTATTGGCAAATACCTTTGGATCCCGCTTCGCGTGATAAAACTGCATTCACGATACCGGGGAAACCCCTGTATCAGTACAAGGTTATGCCATTTGGCTTGACCAACGCTTCGCAGACCATGACAAGACTCATGGACAAGGTGATACCTACTCATCTTAGAAACGCAGTCTTCGTCTATTTGGACGATTTGCTTATTGTGTCCGATAGTTTGGAGGAGCATTTGAAAGTGTTATGTGAAGTGGCAGGATGCATCAAATCAGCGGGTGTAGCTCTAAATGTGGAGAAAAGCTAGTTCTGCATGAAGAGCGTGAAGTACCTTGGGCATATTGTAGGTGAAGGTGTTGTACGTACGGACCCAGAGAAAATAGCAGCTATGACAGAATTTCCATTGCCCTAGTCGTTAAAAGCTCTTAGAAGGTTTTTGGGAATGGTGGGATGGTATCGAAAGTTTGTAAACAATTTCGCTGCTGTTTCCCTTACTGACCTATTGAAGCCGAAAAGGAAGTTTTCGATGACACCGGAAGGACAGCAGGCTTTCGAGAAATTGAAAGAGATGTTGAGTTCAGTTCCAGTATTGCGCAGCCCGGATTTCAGCCAACCTTTTTACATCCATTGCGATGCGAGCAAGACAGGTGTGGGCGGTGTTCTAGTACAGAAATCCGAGAATGGTGACGAATTCCCCATAGCCGTTGTGTCTAAAAAGCTGAATAAGGCGCAGAAATATTATTCGGTGAGCTGATTTTGAGAGTAGAGGCCAACGCTGACAAGCTTCCGGATCTTAAAGTATCAGACGGCCTAGTGTATCGGAGAGGGGAACAAACTTCAGGAGAAGCTATTCACTATACCTTCTGTTGGAAATTGTGGGTACCTCAAGGTTTGGTTCCAGAGGCTTTAAAGAAGGCTCATAATGACCCCTTGGCATCTCATGCCGACAAAGGCACCGAATAAGACATTACGTCCACCTATGAGTTCGCAGCCAGAATCTAGTAGACCTTTCCAGAAGTTGTACGTAGATTTTCTAGGGCCCTACCCTCGCTCAACGAGTGGTAATTTCGGAATTTTTATAGTTTTGGATCACTATAGCAAGTTTGTGTTCCTAAAAGCAGTGAATGAATCACTGCCGATGTGGTGGTAAAGTATTTGCAGCAAGTCTGCTTCAGTCAAGTCTGAAGCGTTTCAGAAGCTGCTTAGAGAGTACCGAATTTCTCACACCCTTTCGGCGGTGTACTCACTGCAAGCGAATTCTGCAGAACGGGTTAATCGATCTGTCATTGCAGCCATCAGGTCATATGTACGGAGCGATCAGAAGGACTGGGATGAACAACTTAGCAGCATCTGCTGTGCGCTCAGATCGGCGATCCATTCCAGCCTGGGGACAACTCCGTACTATATGGTGTTTGGCAAGCACTTCATTGCGTCAGGGGCAACCTTTAAATTGCTGAGGGCCTTGAATTTACTAGAGGACAGGACCATGGCGTTTTCGCGGAAGGATTCATTTGAGTCGGTACGCAATAAGGCGTTGGAAGTGATGAAAAAGCAGTACGAGAAAAATGAACGACAGTATAATCTGCGTTCGAGGCCCGTATCTTATGAAGAGGGCCGGGAAATATTAAGGAGGAATTTCAAGCAAAGCAATTTCCAGGCCAGCTACAACGCCAAATTGGGACCAGCATTTATTAAAGCTCGAGTCAAAAAGAAAATCGGGCAGGCCTATTATGATCTAGAGGATTTGCAGGGCAGATACATAGGAAGATATCATGCGAAGGACATGAAACCATAGCGTATCCACAGCAATCGCTGGTAGTCTCATCCTTGGGAATCTGACTCCCAAGTATGATCTTAAGCGGGGGGGGACATTTTTGTAGCGCTTGCTTTAGCAGAAGTGGCTCCATCTGTGGTTCATAGAGACACAGGGGTGGCGCCATCTAGCATTCGTGCGAAGAAATGTTCTGCAGCAGTTTTCGGAATAAGTGAGAGCAACAGGGGCAAATGTCAGGCTTTCTAGGGTCTAGTTTTTCACCTCATACTCCGGGGTTTGGGTTACCGCCTGAATTGTGGCGTCAGAGTCGGTCTTTTCCGTTTTGGCAGCCTAAGCAAGCAGAAGTGAAAATTTCTCTACAAGTGTTTAATCCGCATCGGATAATCGGCTGAGGAACTTGTGAGATGGTTCCAAAGTCGCCTAGCTGGGGCAACCGAGCGGATCGCTGGTTGCGGATAGCGTACGACCTCTCTCGAGGCCAACTGTGAATAAGCTGGTGGGATAAGTCAAACACGGAATCGTGGAAGGAAACCCCAGTAAATAAACAGTCCTGGACAGTCAGCGGGTATTTTGCAACGAAGCAATACCGACGATGCGAGTTGTTCAGCCGCATCTAAATAGTTGCTTTACGCAAACCCACTCCCAACACAACACCTACGCAACTCCCCTCCAAAACAACATCTCACTCCGGGCCGGACTACGGTGTTATACGGACCGTGCCAAGAGTCAGCCTGGCTGGGGGCCCCTGTTCTAACTATCGCCTTAGCCGGGCATCGCGGATCTCTGCCCGGGCGGACTTTTCCCCTTCTCCGCAACTCGTGGAAACAAATTATGGAGCATAAAACAGAAAACACAAAGAAAAAAACACAGAGACGGGTACTCTTAAAAAACCCATGGATAAGATGAACACTGGTTCCACCTTCCATACCAGCACGGTCCAGAAAGGGCCGCAGAAAGCCAGCCGCAGCCTCCGCCACGTGCGCATCTGCGCCGAAAGCAGCGGTAGGCACTGCCAAGGCGCTCGGGCCACCCGCTGGTGCTAAATACACATACACAGAAAGGCGGACTGCTGCCCAGACTCTGCGCTCACACACTAGGAGCACCGTTGCCACACCTTCGCCTGAATGGCTAAAGAAGGTAGAGTGGGCAAGGAAGGTGCTTCCAAACTACGGGCAGAAAAAGCCCCCTCAAGAAGGGACTCAGGCGAAAAGACAGCGATCGCTCGAACTACCCGGGCCATCGGCGAAGAGATCTAAGATCCAGCCATCGGTCTCCTTCGCCGTGTACTACTCGGCCTGATTGACGGGGGAAATCCGGAGGGCAGGATCCCCAGAAAAAAGTGGAAGGCAGTGGAGTCCCACCTTTCCCTCATTTGCCTGCGCATGGTACGAGAGAAGCCAGGCACCTCGCCCTGCTGCATGGACGCGCGCTGGTACCAGGGCATCGTCAAGGTGGTGGCCTGCGACAGTCAGCGGTCGGCTGACATGTATAAACAGGTGACGAACAAGCTCGGCGAGGTATACGAAGGGGCGAACATCGTTGCGCTTGACTGGTGCGATGTCCCCAGTAGACCCCGAGCCAGGATCTGGCTTCCAGCAGCGATCAAGGCGCCGGAGGACATCCTCTTCATGTTGCAAGAATGCAACCCGCACCTCCCCTCGAAGGACTGGAAAGTCGTCAAGGTGGATGAGCATGAAGGGGATGCCAACTAGGCGGTTTGGTCCTGAACAAGGATTCAGTTGCTCCGATCGAGACTGCTCGAGGAGTGCTGAACTTCGGGTTCAGTGCGATACACATCAAGGTGTATAAGGGCGACTCCAACGCCGATAGCAGCTCTGCCGGCAACCCAGCCGAGCAGGTGCTTGCTGAGGAGTTGGAGGCACCTGGTGGGCCGGAGGACGGCTACTCTACCGATTCGTCGCTAAGCAGAGAGATGCGAGCGCTCGGACCGGCAATCGAGGACGTAGACCTCAGCGACACAGAGGAGGCCGACGTCACTGTGGTGGAGGTTGAAGCTGTAGATGTCACTAAGAGTTCTACAAATAAACCTTCACCACAGTAAAGCAGCGTCTGCTGAACTTCTTCTTCGCCTGACAGAAGGCGCAGCCGACCTAGTCCTCGTACAGGAACCTTGGGTAGTAGGAGGCAAGGTTGCTGGACTAGGAACAAAGGAGTACAAGCTTATGCTTGACCCCAAAGAAGGTAAAATTCGAACCTGCATATTAGCCAAAAAGCATCTTAGTATATTTCTACTTCGCAATTACAGCAACGGAGACAACAACGCAGTAAGCCTGGAGCTGAAAAGTGGCTCTATAAGGGCTCTATCGGCCTACTTGGCCTTTGAGAAGGAAAACCCCCCAGATGCGCTGGTCAGAGGACTGGCAGAGGAATGCGATAAGTTCAAGAACGGGTTGGTAATAGGCTGTGACGCCAACGCCCATCACACCCAGTGGGGTTGCCCAAACAACAACGACAGAGGTGAGTCTCTTTTTGATTTTGTTCTAAATTCGAACCTATTCTTATGCAATAGGGGCAATGTCCCCCCTTTCATAACTAAAGCTTTCCAAACGATCATTGATCTAACTTTGGTATCAGATTCACTCGTAGGCGCAGTCAAAAACTGGGCAGTCTCTGATTCATAGAAACTGTATTTTCCCTTGATTCGCCCATGCCGGTCAGCTTCGCTAACTCCAGACGAGCCGACTGGCACAGGAACAAAGAAGTTCTGCTCAGAAAGCATCACAAACCCACAGGAGCTGGACGAAACAGTATACAAATTCACAGAGGCATGCAACACTGACTTCAAAGTGGCATGCCCCACAGAGAAACCAAGAAGCAGGTCTTCCTCCTGAAAGAGGAGCAGGAGAGGGAATCGAATTAGATCCACTCCTATCAGACCGCAACATGAAATGGTCCATTCATAGTTTCAAACCATACAAATCGCCGGGACCGGACGGTATAACACCGGCTCACATCCAACAAGCAGGACAAATAGCCATAAACTGGTTGAAAAAAATCTTCCAATCCATCCTGGCGGTAGGAGAACTACCAACAGCATGGCAAGAAACAAAGGTGGTTTTCATTCCCAAGGCAGGGAAGGCCACTCACACCACAGCAAAGGATTTTAGGCCAAAAAGCCTAACATCATTCCTGCTTAAGAGTTGGATATAGAGGGAGCCTTCAATAACGTGCTTCCCACTGCTATAACAGAATCTCTCACAGAACTAGGGGTTGAGCCGCCAATGGTGGGGCTAATCACAGCCACACTAGGGACCTCAACCCAGACTAGACTAGTGAACAGAGGCACCCCGCAAGGTGGCACCCCTCTTGTGGAATATCGCAATAAACTACTGCGGATTCTGGAGAAGAGAGGTGGTAAGGTCGTGGCATACGCAGACGACGTCGCCATCATCTTAAATGGAAAATATCCACAAACACTTTGCGATCTTATGACCGCTTAACATAAGATACTATCGGAATGGACGATAGGGAACGGACTCGGGGTAAATCCCTCGAAAACAGAACTTGTTCTATTTACAAATAGGTACCAAATTCCACAACTTAACCCACCCATTTTAAACAATTGTAATCTCTCTTTTAGCGATCACGCTAGGTACTTGGGGTTAGTACTAGATATACGCCTCAAATGGGGCTGAAACAACCAAGAGAGAACCAAAAAAGCCATTATTGCACTTTACTCCTGTAAAAAAGCAATCGGGCTAAGATGGGGCATGTCCCCAAGAATAGTTAACTGGATATACACAGCGGTAGTCAAGCCAATCCTACTGTACGCAGTGGCTCTGTGGTGGACTGCCTTGCACAAACAATGCATACTGACTCCTCTAATCAAAGTACAGCGAATGGCGGCTTTGTGTATTAGTGGAGCCCTTCGAACCACCCCGAATGAAGCGCTGAATACGTTCTTGAACCTCCCTAGCCTGGACTTAGCAAAGGGCCAAATCGGCAGCTATTCGACTGAGGGACACAGGGCAGTGGAAAGCCCAATTTTATGGCCATGCTAAAATTCTCCAGCATGATAAATCGATTCCGAAGATCACGGATCTATGCAAATCCATTGAATATACTCACACACCCTTTGAGGCCCTGATTCCTGATAGAGAAGAATGGGATCAGGGCCGACCGGGCACGACGGACGCAATCTGTTTCTATACAGATGGCTCCAAATTAGAAGGACACGTTGGCGGAGGTGTATACTCCGAACAATTAGATGTCAGGAAGTCATTCAGGCTCCCGGACCACTGTAGCGGATTTCAGGCGGAGGTCCACGCTATAAAAGAAGCACTAACCTGTTTAGAGAACTTTAGCCTCCAGAGAGGACACCTAAACATATATTGTGACAGCCAAGCGGCTATTAAGTCGATCTACTCGACAAACACCAACTCCCGTACAATAGCAGACTGTCGTAGATCTCTCCACGAGATGGCAAATCAGTTTACTATCAGCCTAATATGGGTTCCGGGTCACCGGGACATCGTAGGCAACTGCATAGCGGACGAATTAGCCAGGCCCTCCTACCACCACCAAGCCTCTCCTACCAGGAGAGGAAAATGTCGGTATGCCCATGGCTACTTGCAAGCTAAACATAAAAAACCACTTCAACACACTAGCCAACACCCATTGGCAAAACCCACCACAGTGTCGCATCTCTCACCAGACATGGCCTGTGATATACAACAAAAAAACCTCGGAGTTACTCAAACTCAGTCCCACAGAGTGTGGCATGTTGATTCGAGCTCTTACAGACCACTGGCTTGTTGGCGCACAGGGCGGCAGGCTAAAAGCCCCGCAAAATGATTTCTGCAGAAGTTGCAGGGATGAGGAAGAAGTGAAAACGGTAGAACACCTTCTCTGCTTCTGCCCAGCCCTATGCAAACTCAGACTGAAAAACTTAAGAAGCCCCTTCATCGACGATCTTACCGAAATATCGGAGATTAATCTCAAAAGCATAAGTGCCTTTATTAAATCTTCCGGGTGGAAGACATGCTGATCAGTTTAACACAGGCTGAAACTATTAGAAACGGGACCCTAGAGAAGGAAAAAAACGAGATCATGCGGTATCACAATGGACCCATTGAGGTCTAAATGTGTGTCGGACTATAGTCCGACAGGCGCCCTAACCTAACCTAACCTAACCTTTAATCCGCAAAGTTTAGCGCGAATGACTAAGATCAGCCTGTTCATTTCGCTGGGCCACCGGAAAGGGAAAAAGAAAAGGAAATATATGTTCATGAAATGAATTACGGATTAGGGTGAGTTCTAGCCGAGATCGCAAGGTTTGAGGTCTAGTGAGTAACGTTGAGTTTATTCGGCAGCTACCAGCCGTCCTCAAAAGGTTCCTGAGCGTCCGCCATGTATTCGAGTGAGATCGGTGGAGGTCATCCCCTATTATATGTGGAGCCAGACAAGCTGCTCGAAAAACTAGGTCGAGAAGAGGAAAAGAGGCCCAGTTCAGGGCCCCGTCAACAGTATTGGCTTTGGGGCGGTGGAAGAAGACCCGACCTACATCACCATTTTCGTCTGCTAAGTTACATATAAAAGCTTTTGCTTGGGCATCGCTCTTCGTTTAAGCGAGAGCCAAGGGCAGTTGTTCGCGTTGATCGCGCTGCAAGACGTTCGGTCCGTCGCGGAACCGCGGCGCAGATTTTCTTCGTAGAGCCGTGAATTTGGCGTAAAATGCCGTAAAACTAAAAAAAAGTTTAAAGGGGGAAATCGGAAAAGTTAAGCCCTCCACCAAAAGGTTTTTATGCAACACGTTAGTTTAAGTGAAATGTTTAAGATAAAAGGGTTCGTTTATTGATTAATGGTGAAGCGATTTAAAATCGTGCAAGGAGGCAGAGTCGGCATCCGGTTTTTTTTGAACAGTGCATTCCGGTCGTGTAATCTTAAATCGTTTATTTTTTTTATTTATTTATCTATTATTATCTATATATTTTCCCGCAGCTAGCCACAAACGTCTTCGGAGAAAGCGCTTTCCTCGATGGATGTTCCTGTGAGCGGTAAGTGCCCGTTACTCGTAGAGTAAAAGGGTATTTTAGATTCGTCGGAAAGTATGTGACAGGCAGAAGGAAGCGTTTCCGACGCCATAAAGTATATATATTCTTGATCAGGATCACTAGCCGAGTCGATCTAGCCATGTCCGTCTGTCCGTCTGTCCGTATGTCCGTATGAACGCTGAGATCTCGGAAACTATGAGAGTTACAATACTGGGATAAGGCACGCAGATTCCTGAGAATCCTGCGCAGCGCAAGTTTGTTTCAGTAGAGTGCCACGCCCACTCTAACGCCCACAAACCGCCCCAAACTGTGGCTCCTACAGTTTTGATGCTAGAATAAAAATTTTAATTTAAATGTATTGTTCTTATCAATACCTATCGATTGACCCAAAAAAATGTGTGCCACGCCCATTTTAACGCCCACAAACCGCGAAAATCTGTGACGCCCACAATTTTCATGCTAGATAAAAAATTGTAACTGAAATGTATTTGTCTCGTCAATACCTATCGATTGATCCAAACAAAATTTGCCACGCCCACTTGAACGCCCATAACGCTTAATTCTGTATACCGCCGGTAGGTGGCGCATTGTAGCTATTTAGCTGAGTAACGAGTATCTGATAGTCGAAGTACTCGACTATAGCGTTCTTCATTGTTATACCCGTTACTCTTAGAGTAAAAGGGTATACTAGATTCGTCGGAAAGTAAGTAACCGGCAGAAGGAAGCGTTTCCGACCCCATAAAGTATATATATTCTTGATCAGGATCACTAGCCGAGTCGATCTAGCCATGTCCGTCTGTCTGTCCGGATGAACGCTGAGATCTCGGAAACTATGGGAGCTAGGCTATTGGGATTTGGCGTGAAGATTCCTGAGCTTCTTACGCAGCGCAAGTTTGTTTCAGTAGAGTGCCACGCCCACTCTAACGCCCACAAACCGCTTAAATCTGTATACCGCCGGTAGGTGGCGCATTTTAATCTCGCTTTGCTACTTGCATATCTCTATTTAGCTGAGTAACGAGTATCTGATAGTCGAGGTACTCGACTATAGCGTTCTTCCTTGTTTTTATATTTGAAAGATCAGGAAAAAACTCAAGGCGATGTAAAGAAAAGAGAAAGAAAAAAGCTACGTCACAATGCACCCAATTGGCCTGCAGTCAGAAAAATCGTGATAACAAATCCTCTCCTTGCGATTTTTTATTGAGAGTTTTATTTTGGATTATTTATTTCTTACCCCTTGCATTATTAGTCAAGTAAAGTCGAAAAATAAATTTAAATTGAATTTCCGCCGCATAATCATAATTTCATTTAAAACAAGGGAGAACGCTATAGTCGAGTACTTCGACTATCAGATACCCTTTACTCAGCTAAATGGAGATATGCAAGCAGCAAAGCGAGATTAAAATGCGCCACCTACCGGCGGTATACAGATTTAAGCGTTATGGGCGTTAGAGTGGGCGTGGCAAATTTTTTTTGGATCAATCGATAGGTATTGTTGAGACCAATACATTTCAGTGAAAATTTTTTATCTAGCATGAAAATTGTGGGCGTCACAGGTTTTTGCGGTTTGTGGGCGTTAAAGTGGGCGTGGCAAACTTTTTTTGGATCAATCGATAGGTATTGATGAGAACATTACATTTCAGTTAAAATTTTCTATCTAGCATCAAAACTGTAGGAGCCACAGTTTTGGGCGGTTTGTGGGCGTTAGAGTGGGCGTGGCAGTCTACTGAAACAAACTTGCGCTGCGTAAGAAGCTCAGGAATCTGCACGCCAAATCTCAATAGCCTAGCTCTCATAGTTTCCGAGATCTCAGCGTTCATCCGGACAGACGGACGGACAGACAGACAGACGGACATGGCTAGATCGACTCGGCTAGTGATCCTGATCAAGAATATATATACTTTATGGGGTCGGAAACGCTTCCTTCTGCCTGTTACATACTTTCCGACGAATCTAGTATACCCTTTTACTCTACGAGTAACGGGTATAATTAAGGCACTCACCGCTCACAGCAACATCCATCGAGGAAAGCGCTTTCTCCGAAGACGTTTGTGGCTAGCTGCGGGAAAATATATAGATAATAATAGATAAATAAATAAAAAAAATAAACGATTTAAGATTACACGACCGGAATGCACTGCTCAAAAAAACCGGATGCCGACTCTGACTCCTTGCACGATTTTAAATCGCTTCGCCATCAATCAATAAACGAACCCTTTTATCTTAAACATTTCACTTACACTAACGTGATGCATAAAAACCTTTTAAGGGAGGGCTTAACTTTTCCGATTTCCCCCTTTGAACTTTTTTTTAGTTTTGGGGTTCGGGCACGCCGCTCCGGGACCTCGCAAGTCGAATCTGTAGGGCTCTCCTGGACAATTCCACTCGAGACCGTACCGATCGACCGCTCTCCCTTCTGGCTTGTTATACTCTCTCCAGGCGTAACGCCAGGACTTTGTGGACAGGGTTAACCGACCGCCTTGACCTAGCCGTGTGATGCCCTCTGGATCTCAGCTCCCACGGCGCTGCTTCTCTGGCGACTCGACTTGCTGCTGCTCCCTTGTAGATTATCTGGTTGTTTGATTGTTCACTTTGGTATCTGAGTGATCTTGACGGTTTGACTCCTTGTGATCGACTGATCCAGCTGTCGTTCCCGTACCGCTTCCAATCGATGCTCCGCCCACTGCTGCCATCCCGCTGATTCCCGTGATGCTTGTGGCACGCCTGTGTGCCGCTCCACCGCCGAGATGTGGCACTTCCTCTCCCGGTCCAAAGTTCACGGGAGAGTCCAAAGTCCGGTGGAGTTCCGTTACCCGCTTTTGCACAGGGCACTCTTGCCTTGCCCGCGAAGTCTCCACTCTCTCTCGATCTCCATCCTTGGTCTCCAAACTCTCTCGCTCTCCTTCATTGGTCTCCAAACTCTCTCGCTCTCCTTTGTTGGTCTCCAAACTCTCTCGCTCTCCTTCATTGGCCTCCACACTCTCTCGCTCTCCTCGCCGCGCCGTTACTACGCGAATTCGCCGCGTATCTGGCAAGCGGCTGCTGTTTCTATTTGTGGGGAGTTATTCAACTCCTCTCATTCCCCCCTTACTTCGGGAAACATTTTAAACTTGTTCCTACTCTCCGGCGTTTTCTTGTTTATCCTAGCCTTCGAGTCCTTGTGAATCCCGCGGCGCTCCCTCGTTGCTCCCTCGATGCTCCCACGACGCTCCTAACTCCGTTGAGTTTCTACAGCGCTGGCCATCCTCCTCGTAGCAACTTGAATCTCCCGCGCCGATATCTTTCCTGACTCCACTGGGACATCGATACTCGTGTGCTATCGATCCCCAGCTCGCTGCTCATCGCTGCGTTCTACTCCTTTTATTTGCTTCCTCCGCCTGGTCACACCATTCGTGTGTGATCGATGTGCGATATCGATATCGACGGTGCGGCGTTGCCACCTGCTCGTTGCGATATTTCCACCTTTGGCCGATATTACCATTTGACGTGTACCCATCGATCGCACTTCCATCTAGTGCCAATCGATCGCCTATCGAGGCGCCCCCTTCCCTGGCTCATGGTGATTTTGCAACTTTCTAGGTAAGTTTTCGCATTTCCTCACTCCTTTCTATTTCATCCTTTCTCTCTCCACACGACCTCTCTCGCCCTTCAATCGTCCTCAGCCGGCTGAGCCTGGCTTTACGCTGGCAACACTCGAAAGCTGGTGCGGAGAGGACTTCGCATTTGCTTCGCTGCAGGTAAGTATTTTGGTGTCGCTTGGCTGCTTCCTGTATTAACCCACTCTCTCGCTCTCCTCGCCGTCTTCCCCCTTCCTTCGGCAGACTTTTGATGCGTGTTTTTCTTTTCCTCCGATCAGTCCCAATCGAGACCTTAGACGCTCTGGTTCGCTCCCTTTGTGTTCTTAACGTTCTCCTGATGTCCTTTATGTGTTTCATCGCGCCTTTGTAGATGCCCTGTAGTATCCTTGGAGGTATCCTTGGAATTTGTTCGTAGTACCCTTTGGGAATCCTTGGACGTATCCTTTGACTCCTTTCGTAGTATTCTTTGGGCATCCTTGGGGGTATCCTTGGACTCCTTTCGTAGTATCCTTTGGGCATCCTTGGAGGTATCCTTGGGATCCTTTCGTAGTGACCTTTGGTCATCCTTGGAGGTATCCTTGGACTCCCTTCGTAGTATCCTTTGGCCATCCTTGGAGGTATTGTAACGAACTGATTTTTATTGTCTGCTCGCTACGAGATTCGTGCGGCTAGCTCAGTATATTGTGTGTTCGTCCCACCAAATTTATATTAACGTGACCGCCCAGTAGCTCAGTGAGAAAGCACAGAATTCACGGGTTCGTATTGGGTTTTATTGCGGGTATATTATTACAAGTGTCTTAGTCGCTTGGTTGGCTTTGACTCGTTGCTTGTGACCTTCGGTGCTTCCGACGGTCCTGGATGACTCTACGACCTCTCGCCTTGATGACTCGGTGCTCCCGTCCTGTAGCTCCCTGAAGATACTCGCAGCTCCCTGAAGATCCTCGCCGCTCCCTGAAGATCCTCGCAGCTCCCTGAAGATGCTCGCTCGCGGTTCGCTTCTCACGCGACTTGGTGACTGCTGGTAACGACTCGGACTCGCGAGGGGTATCGGCCGTACGGGCTTAGGGAAGCGTCACCGTTCTCAGACTAGGGTGAACAGAAGCTGCGCTCTCCAGGATCGCTCCTTTCGACACACCGCCGCCTGTCCCTTGCTCTGTCCCGGATGGTCCCACTGGGGTTTCTGCTCAGCCCGCGCGGACAGTCAAGGCGGTAACGCCAGGAAGCTGCCTCGCGCCTTACTTCGCTTCCACGCCTAGTGTAAACGAACGTTCCACCCTAGCCTCACCCTTTTGCTTTTTGTCCGGGACGTTCCCGTGTGGCTTGTGGTACTCGGGGTTCGGGCACGCCGCTCCGGGACCTCGCAAGTCGAATCCGTAGGGCTCTCCTGGATAATTCCACTCGAGACCGTACCGATCGACCGCTCTCCCTTCTGGCTCGTTATATTCGTGGTTCGGGCACGCCGCTCCGGGACCTCGCAGGTCGAATCCGTAGGGCTCTCCTGGACAATTCCACTCGAGACCTTACTGATCGACCGCTCTCCCTTCTGGCTTGTTATACTCTTTCCAGGCGTAACGCCAGGACTTTGTGGACAGGATTAATCGACCGCCTTGACCTAGCCGTGTGATGCCCTCTGGATCTCAGCTACCTGCGTCTCAATTCGGAAATTCCTGGTATCCCAATCCCGAACGTCTCGACGTAGCAATCTCGCTCCTTGTAGGCTCCCACGGCGCTGCTTCTCTGGCGACTCGACTTGCTGCTGCTCCCTTGTAGGTTATCTGGTTGTTTGATTGTTCACTTTGGTATCTGAGTGATCTTGACGGTTTGACTCCTTGTGATCGACTGATCCAGCTGCCAGCGCTCTGCGGCCTTATATAGGGCCTCCAAGCACCGTTATTTCCCTTTTGCGCACGGCCCGCTGGATCTCTCCACTTTGGGTCCAAAGTCCGTGCCTCCTGGATGACCCACTTGTCCTTTATGTACCGCTTCCAATGGACGTTCCGCCCACTGCTGCCGTTCCGCTGATTCCCGTGCCGCTTGTGGCACGCCTGTGTGCCGCTCCACTGCCGAGATGTAACACTTCCTCTCCCGGTCCAAAGTTCACGGGAGAGTCCAAAGTCCAGAGGAGTTCCGTTATCCCCTTCTGCATACGGCACTCTTGCTCTGCCCGCGAAGTCTCCATTCTCTCTCGATCTCCATCCTTGGTCTCCAATCTCTCTCGCTCTCCTTCATTGGTCTCCAAACTCTCTCGCTCTCCATCCTTGGTCTCCAATCTCTCTCGCTCTCCTTCATTGGTCTCCAAACTCTCTCGCTCTCCTTCGTTGGTCTCCAAACTCTCTCGATCTCCCCGCCGCGCCGTTACTACGCGAATTCGCCGCGTATCTGGTAAGCGGCCGGCCATCTGCTGCTGCTTCTATTTGTGGGGAGTTATTCAACTCCTCACAGTATCCTTGGGATCCTTTCGTAGTATCCTTTGGTCATCCTTAAAGGTATCCTTGGATTCCTTTCGTAGTATCCTTCGGGCATCCTTGGAGGTATCCTTGGACTCCTTTCGTAGTATCCTTTGGGCATCCTTGTAGGTATCCTTGGGATCCTTTCGTACTATCCTTTGGTCATCCTTGGAGGTATCCTTGGACTTTTAATGTTGTTTTGCATCTGTTGTGTCTGCTTGCTGTAGCCGCTCGCTTGTGTTTTCCGTTTGTTGCTGTTTCAGCTCGCTTACGTGGATGGTCCGCTCATTCTTTTTGTTTATGTGAAGTATTTTGCAGATTACTGGTGACGCAAAACCTATGACTTGGTAAGGTCCGTCGTATCTTGGGGCCAATTTTGCTGCGAACCCCTCGGCCGCTTTTGATAAATGGTGTTCCTTGGCCCACACGACGTCACCCACCTTTGGCGTCCATTGCCTCCTCCTTAGGTTATAATGCCTAGCCTGGTCCTGGGATGCTTTCTCCAGGTTCCGCCTTACAATCTCGAAGATTTCCCAGAGTTTGTTAGCATTCTCTTCCGGGGTCTCTGTCGGTCGTCCGGTCCGCACATTCTCTGTCGTATAGGGCGCTCGGTAGTCTTGGTTCTCTGCCTTGGGTAATGAACGACGGTGTGTAACCTGTGGATTCTGAAACGCTCGTGTTTATCACCAGCATGATTTCTGGCCATTTTTCGTCCCAGTCTCTTTGGTTCTGCCCTGCGAACTGCGCAATCATTGTTTTCACCGTCCTATTGGCTCTCTCAGTCGGGTTCTCCTGTGGGGTGTATGGAGCTGTGAACTGTTGCCTGGCTCCCATTTTGGCCAGGAAACTCTTGAAGGTTTTTTTGGTAAACTGGACTCCGTTGTCCGTTATGACTATTTTGGGGACCCCATACCTCGCGATTATGCGTTCTTTAAAAGCTTTCTTTAGGGATTCGGCCGTCGCGCTTCGCAGCGGCACCAACTCAGTCCACTTGGAGAACCTGTCTATCAATACCAGCAGCATTTGGTTGCCGTGCTTCGAACGCGGCAGGGGTCCGACGAAGTCCGCACATACCGTAGCCCATGGTTCCTCTGGCACCTGCGTAAGCATTTTCCCAGCCATTTGCATCTGATTCGGCTTGAACCTCATGCATGTCTCGCATGCTCGCACGTGGGCTCGGGCGTCTCTGTGCATTCCTGGCCAGTAGTACAGGGTGTTATCCTCCATCACGTAGTCTGGATACTTTTGCGGCTGGGTCCTTATCTTTTCGCGCATTTCCAGAATCCAGCTGCATGCTGCAGAAGCTTCCGTCGCCGACGTCTCCTTGATCCCTCGAAGCGTTTCCGGCAGTGGCTGCCTTGACAAAGCGTCTGCCACCACGTTGAGTTGCCCTTTCCTGTACGCTATTTCGAAGTCGTACTGCTGCAACTCCAGGGCCCATCTGGCGATCCTCCCTGAAGGGCTCTGTATGCTGTTGAGCCACTTCAATGCCATGTGGTCGGTTACTACTTTAAAGTGGTAACCTTCCAGATACGGCTTGAGCTTTCGGATTGCCCAGACGATTGCCAAGCACTCCTTCTCGGTAGTTGAGTAATTCTTCTCAGCGCCGTTGAGCGTTCGGCTTGAGTAAGAGATTACCTTTTCGCCTCGTTCAGTTTCCTGGGTCAAGATTGCCCCTTGGACGTATCCTTGGGATCCTTTCGTAGTATCCTTTGGTCATCCTTGGAGGTATCCTTGGACTCCTTTCGTAGTATCCTTCGGGCATCCTTGGAGGTATCCTTGGACTCCTTTCGTAGTATCCTTTGGGCATCCTTGTAGGTATCCTTGGGATCCTTTCGTACTATCCTTTGGTCATCCTTGGAGGTATCCTTGGACTTTTAATGTTGTTTTGCATCTGTTGTGTCTGCTTGCTGTAGCCGCTCGCTTGTGTTTTCCGTTTGTTGCTGTTTCAGCTCGCTTACGTGGATGGTCCGCTCTTTCTTTTTGTTTATGTGTCGTATTTTGCAGATTACTGGTGACGCAAAACCTATGACTTGGTAAGGTCCGTCGTATCTTGGGGCCAATTTTGCTGCGAACCCCTCGGCCGCTTTTGATAAATGGTGTTCCTTGGCCCACACGACGTCACCCACCTTTGGCGTCCATTGCCTCCTCCTTAGGTTATAATGCCTAGCCTGGTCCTGGGATGCTTTCTCCAGGTTCCGCCTTACAATCTCGAAGATTTCCCAGAGTTTGTTAGCATTCTCTTCCGGGGTCTCTGTCGGTCGTCCGGTCCGCACATTCTCTGTCGTATAGGGCGCCCGGTAGTCTTGGTTCTCTGCCTTGGGTAATGAACGACGGTGTGTAACCTGTGGATTCTGAAACGCTCGTGTTTACTGCCAGCATGATTTCTGGCCATTTTTCGTCCCAGTCTCTTTGGTTCTGCCCTGCGAACTGCGCAATCATTGTTTTCACCGTCCTATTGGCTCTCTCAGTCGGGTTCTCCTGTGGGGTGTATGGAGCTGTGAACTGTTGCCTGGCTCCCATTTCGGCCAGGAAACTCTTAAAGGTTTTTTTCGTAAACTG
The DNA here is from genome assembly GCF_043229965.1 of Drosophila suzukii. Lineage (NCBI taxonomy): Eukaryota > Metazoa > Arthropoda > Insecta > Diptera > Drosophilidae > Drosophila > Drosophila suzukii. Next base: position 9,163,043 of record NC_092085.1, read on the forward strand.
GACTCCGTTGTCCGTTATGACTATTTTGGGGACCCCATACCTCGCGATTATGCGTTCTTTAAAAGCTTTCTTTAGGGATTCGGCCGTCGCGCTTCGCAGCCAACTCAGTCCACTTGGAGAACCTGTCTATCAATACCAGCAGCATTTGGTTGCCGTGCTTCGAACGCGGCAGGGGTCCGACGAAGTCCGCACATACCGTAGCCCTCCATCACGTAGTCTGGATACTTTTGCGGCTGGGTCCTTATCTTTTCGCGCATTTCCAGAATCCAGCTGCATGCTGCAGAAGCTTCCGTCGCCGACGTCTCCTTGATCCCTCGAAGCGTTTCCGGCAATGGCTGCCTTGACAAAGCGTCTGCCACCACGTTGAGTTGCCCTTTCCTGTACGCTATTTCGAAGTCGTACTGCTGCAACTCCAGGGCCCATCTGGCGATCCTCCCTGAAGGGCTCTCTATGCTGTTGAGCCACTTCAATGCCATGTGGTCGGTTACTACTTTAAAGTGGTAACCTTCCAGATACGGCTTGAGCTTTCGGATTGCCCAGACGATTGCCAAGCACTCCTTCTCGGTAGTTGAGTAATTCTTCTCAGCGCCGTTGAACGTTCGGCTTGAGTAAGAGATTACTTTTTCGCCTCGTTCCGTTTCCTGGGTCAAGATTGCCCCGATGCCGTAGTCGCTTGCGTCAGTTTGCAAGATGAATGGTTTGTCGAAGTCCGGGCATGCCAGTACGGTTTGACTATTTTTGCGAAGTCAGGTACAAACCGGCGGTACCATGATGCTACGCCCAGGTACTGTCGGAGCTCTCTTACTGTCGATGGTGGTTCTAGTTCGGCGATGGCTGCTACCTTTTCCGGATCCGTGCCTATTCCTTCGCTAGTCACTCGATGATCGAGATATAACAGCTCTTTCTTGAAAAATTGACACTTCTCCGGGTTTAATCTCAGATTTGCCTCCTTTAGTCGTCGGAACACTTCCTTTAGGTTAGCGAGCGCCCGATCACTATGATGTCGTCCTGGTAAGCAAATGCGTGCGGCGACATTTCTGGGCCGATCACTTGGTCCAGCACCCGTTGAAAGGTCGCAGACGCCGAATGAAGTCCGAATGGCATTACTTTCCATTGGAATAAACCTTTCCCCGGCACTGTAAACGCCGTATACTGCCTGCTGTCCGCTTTCAGTGGGATTTGCCAGTACCCATCCTTTAGGTCCAAGCTGCTGATGTACCGTGCTTCCCTCAGTTGGTCGAGAATATAATTTATTCGGGGCATCGGGTAGGCATCCTTTACAGGTTTGGCGTTTATTTGCCTAAAGTCGACGCACAGTCTCCATTTGCCCGTCTTTTTTCTAACCATCACGATGGGAGAACTGTATGGGCTTGTTGAGTGTTCTATGTATCCCATTTGGAGAAGCTCGTCCACCTTCGCATTGATCTCCCCTTGAACTTTCGGATTCTTGGGATAGTATCGCTGCTTTATTGGTTTGTCGTCTTTCATCGTGATCTGATGCTCTGCCATGTTTGATGTTCCCTTCATGCTGCTGAAAGTCGATAGCTCTGCCTCCAGGAATTTCGGCGTGTCGTGTCTTCGCTTGCCCGTTGTACGACTGCCACCGACAACTTTTCCTCGAGCCATCCCTTGTGACGATTCCTGGCCAATATTATCACTTCGTGTCCAGCGCACTTAATTTCGGTACCGACTTGTGTTAGAAAGTTCCATCCCAACACCAATGAATCCACTACTCCTGGTAGTATCAGCAGGCTCATGCTCAGTCGCTTGTTCCCGAACTCGATTTCCACCTCCATCTGCTCATCGATTCCGCCACATCTTCCGTCTGCCAACCTAACTTGCCGTCGTATCCTCGTAATTTTTCCGAGGGCAGCCAGGTCGTCCGCCAGCTCTTTGCTTATAAAGCTTGCTGTTGCCCCGGTGTCGATTGTGGCCTTGTATGTGCCCCCACCAATCGTCACCGCTGCGGACAACTGCTGCTCCTCCTCGATCAGCTTTCCCGTTAGTTTGGAGAGGTAGCATCTTGCGACCCCCGCTCGCCTCTCTGCGGCTGAGATCGCTGGGCATTTCCCGCCTGCTGGCAGCATTCAACGCTCCTGATGCCTACTCTCCCGCACACCCAGCAGAACAACAGGCGTTGGTGCCGACATCCCCGCGCCCAGTGTCCATGACCGCCGCACTTTCGGCAGGCCTCCTGGGGGTCTGTGATGTGTGTCGTTTCACGAGGCCTTTGTGTTGTACTTGGTGGCCTCCAAACATTGTTTGCTGGTTGCATCTGTTGCTGTTGTGGTGGTGTCCATTGGCCTCCGCGTGGTGCTCCTGTTGCCTGCTGCCGTGGTACTCGGTTAGGCGGCGACCATTGGTCGTTTCCCCGCGTCTCCTGGATTCCTGTCTCTTCGCATCTTCTGCATGTTACCTGCGCTGGCGATGCCGACTTGTTCTTCGAGAATTTGTTTTCCTGCGCGAACGCTTCCCGCTCCTTTTCGAGTTCTTCATACTCGTCTGCTAATATCATCAGCGTGTCCAGGTCCGACACTTTGTATGCCCTTAGGAAGATCCTTAGACTGGGGGTGCAGTTCTCCTTGATGATTCTTAGGGTCTCTATAGTGGAGTAATTAAGTGGCCTCACCATCGTCTGCATGTCGATCATGTAGTCTTTGAACGACTCGCTGAAGCCCTGCTTCCGTTGCCTGACCTGATCCGCCAGCCTGGTGAAGAAGTCTCTCGGTAGAAAGTATGTGTGGAAACTATCTATGAACTCCGCCCAGATTTTCCATTGTTTGTTGTTGGCGATGAACCACTTCAAAGCCCTTCCCTTCAGCAATTCAGGCATCGCTCGGGGAATCATGTCTAACTCCAAGCCGTATGTGTTGGCGGACCATTCCACCTGCTCCAGGAACTCGAACGGTTTTTCCGCCCCGTCGAACCTGAACGACCATTCGCGGACCTGTTTAGCGATCCTTGCATAGTCTGATTGATTGGGTCTCGAGATCAGCGCTGTTGTTTTCCTGTCTTGGCTTGATTCTCTCCTGTTTGCCTCCTTTTGTAGGTTGTCAACGCTCAGGCTTGCCACTAAGTTGTCCCCTTCGGCGGTTGTTAACGTGATGCTGGGGCCGGCTTTGTCGTGGTATGTGTTTAGCTGATAATAAACTCTTTGTAATGTGCTAAATTAGCAGTCTGTTGCCGCAGCTAGGATGATTCCGCGATAGTGTAGCTCGTATTGAATGGGGTCGTTCGGACGTGTGGGAGAGAACGGCCAATGGTTGGGTGGGCAGTAAAGAGCCTCGGGGACATCTAACGAGGTGATTTTGAGACTCGGCTAGGGTATTAGGGGAATTTCGGACTTTCCTTTTGATTTTATGTGTTCTTGCTCATTTCCGAATTTAGCTTGTACAGCACGCGAAATTAGATTTCAATTATCATTAAAAAATAGGCACTTCATGGGGTTAAGCATTTTTCATCCACTTCCACAGCCGACAAGCAGCCAGCCGAGTATACCCGCGTGCGCTTGACCACCACGGTACCACCTCCGCCTGAAGTTAATTTGAATTTGGCGACTCGTTACAAGCCGCTCACAAACTTCAAAAATCGTAAATATGAACGTGGACATCTCGGAAACTATTAAAGAAAGAGAAATGGGATCTCAGATTTAGATTCCGTAGCCTTGCACGCAGCGCAAGTTTGTTACGCGAATATGCCACGCCCACTCTAACAAACCGCCTAAGCCTGTGGCGGCCGAAATTATCATGCTTGTTAAAAAAATTTAAATGAAATGTATTAGTCTATTCAATACCTTAACAAGGAGAACTGCGACTTTGATTATTTTTTTTCGCCAAAGTGTACCCCTTCGCCGAATTTGAAAAATGGCAACGAGTTGCCCTTAGGCCTAGTAAATGTAGAAGGCTCCACATTTTCTTTCCACAACACTTGTACCTTTGATAGTCTGTTTCAATTACTCTTGGCTGGAGTTTCAGTCAGTAAAGCAGTATGTAGGAATGAAAAGAAAAGACAACGATTTATTCGAAACAGTTCTTAATGTGTTGGAATCCAAAATTGACGCTCAAACCTATAAAAAACGAGCACATCGGTTTTTTAAAAAATTAACCACAAAATTCCTTTGAAAATGTGGATTGCAGCTGCAACGAAGTGAGCCTGGCAAATTTTATGTTTAATGCCACTCCATCATTTAGGGAAATTTCCCTTTGTCCTTCTGGATGCAAGCCACGAATTACCGATTTACCTACAATTACCATAACCGCACGGGAGCTGAGCAAAGGCCTTGGAAATGCTATACAGCAGCATGTGGTTCTAGAAGGATCTTGATGTCACCAAGATGCCTGCGCCAACATACGCATTAACAGGTTTCATGATATAGGTAATTGCAAAACAATTTTCACTTTTATATACTCATCTGATTTCAAATTCATTTTAAAATTTCAGGAGATATTGCGCTAATTGGGCTTGACATTGACCATCTTTTGGTAGTTTCTGCAATACCTAAAAAGTTCTTAAGTCCCAAGGACGGATAAAGGTATGGCCTAATCGGACTTATAGATTTTGTTGGTTCTCCAGTGACAACCAGGATGAATAATTCCGTCTCGCACTACAAAGCATTTTGCCGAAGGTGCACTACATGGACGGTCTATGACGACCTTTTAAAAAAACCCCATGCTGCAGACCAAATGGCCAAAGTGAAACCAGAACTTTTAATATATGCCAAGATGAAAAATAAAATTATCAAAACAATATATACAAAATAGGTTTTTTGTTTCAGGATATATATTTAAAAATAGCGATTTTTATTTTAATATATAGCGGAGTTTTAATTGGTTAAGTTCTTTGAAGTTAGATCCCCATTCTTAAACTGATTTTACAAAATGCATTATTTTTATAACTATGGCTCTTAACGGTGACAGCGACGCGAGCAGCGAAAGTGGACTTTGATTAACAATTTTGATTGGTCAAATCTGTGGCCCGGTGAAACGGTTTCTAGGCTGCATCTTTTGTTTGCTGACGAATGGGTTCTCAGGCTGGACCCTTTGTTTAAATGTTCGAATATAGTTTATGTCTGCCGTCGTCGATAAAGGCGTGAAAAGCGTTTATATTACTGGTGCCGTAGATCGAAGGCGTGGGAAAGATTTGTGTCTGAGGGGTTAAATGTTTATGTCGGATTGATTTAAATAACTGCGAAAGTAGGCTCTGGACTTATGTTATTGACAATTGGAATAATGGGTATCTCGGGATATACAGGTTGTATGTTGGGTTTGGTATCCAGGGTATTTGCGTACACGTCACTTACATACAAGTATAAAATTTAAAATACCAAGTTTATGTCGACAAATAATTTGGGGTAGCCCAATAATAAATAATAATAACTTTTTGTTCGTTATAAACATATGTATGTTGCATTTTCTAAAAGTTTGTAATAGGTTATTGGTCAAAAGATGAATATTTGGGTATATATGTGAATTCATCTACGCAATAATGTTAGTGGAAACATATGACAAAAGGCAAACATTTTCAATGACGTCACAGTCAGACTATGATGTATTGGCAGCTTTTATGGCGGGCAATGTTTAACACTGCTGCTGTCTTGGCATTCGTTTCTTGATAGTAAAGCTGCATTTCAAAGAAAGGTCAAAAAAAGGGAGTGCTAAGAATCACAAGAAGGAATTTTTTCTTCAATGTAATAATACAGAAAGTAAGCGCTTAAAAAGTAAAAAAAAAATTTTTTAAATGGTGTGCCAAAATTAATTCTTTCACGAATAACTAACGGATAAATAGCAGTTAAAAAGGTTTTGGAAAAGTTCAAGTTTAAGGAGTTGTACTGCTAACTTGATATTAACTTAGAAAACCAACCAAATTTTTTTAAAAATGGAGTGTGACCGTTCTCTGATCTTTAAAATATCCTTAGCTTTCAATATTAGCTTAACTTAGTTTTACATTGAATCGGAACAACGGAATTGGTACACAAATGTGGAAGCTAGCATGTAAATAATATCCGTATACAGATTATTATATCAACCTATTCATTACACTGCCAACAGTTAAAATGTTTTTTAGCATGAAAATTGTGGGCGCCACAGTCTTGGGCGGTTTGTGCGGTGTGTGGGCGTTAGAGTTCCCTGAATTCCCGATTCTCTATCTTTGATAATTTCCGAGATATCCACGTTCATACTTACGATTTTTTGAAGTTTGAGGGCGGTTTGTGGGTGTTAAAGTGGGCGTGAGTCAATCGATAGGTATTGATGAGAACAATACGTTTATTCTAGCATCAAAACTGTATAAGCGACAGTTTTGGGAGGTTTGTGGGCGTTAGAGTGGGCATGGCACGCAGCTGAATCAAACTTGTGCTGCGTAAGAGGCTCAGGAATCTGCACTCCAAATCTCAATAGCCTAGCCCTTATAGTTTCCGAGATCTCAGCGTTCATCCGGACAGACAGATCGACTCGGCTAGTGATCCTTATCAAGAATATATATACTTCCCTTCCTACTGCCTGTTACATACTTTTTGACGAATCTAGTATACCCATTTACACTACCAGTAACGGGTATAATAAATTATATTCGGTGTTTTTTGACATACCTATTATCTTATACCATTTGGTATATCATTTTTTGTATTTTTAGGAATTTTGAATTAAATTTAATAAGAATCATATAGCTGTGTTGATTTTGATCGTATATTTTTTACTGTGGGAAATAGAATGTTTTTTTTTCAGCATTGCGAATTTAATTTTACACAGCTAGCTACAATCCTAAAAAATGTAACGTGGTGTTACTAACATTGATTATTTCTTATAACTGCAAGGGTATACAGACTTCGGCTTGCCGAAGTTAACTTCCTTTCTTGTTAATACAATTATTTGTCCTACCCTTGGGTGTTGTTTATTTTCGAGAATATTTTGGAATTTCTCACAGTAGACAGAACTATTGCCTTCTGAGTGCTGTTGCAATCGAAAAATGAAAGATTCTGATTAAACGAAACACCCCATCCTCAAAATCTGGATCCTTATCTAACTTAATTCTTATACACTCTTGTGCTCGTGTTTATTAGTTTTATTTTACTTATTTAAATTTTAAAAATTTCTAAGTATTTATTTTTGTTTCTTACGCAGCGCAAGTTTGTTTCAGTAGAGGGCCACGCCCACTCTAACGCCCACAAACCGCCCAAAACTGTGGCTCCTACAGTTTTGATGCTAGAATAAAAAGTTAACTGAAATGAATTTTTCTTATCAAAACCTATTGATTGACCCACAAAAATGCCACGCCCACTTTAACGCCCAGAAACCGTCCACAAACTTCAAAAAATCGTACATTTGAACGCGGATATCTCGGAAACTATCAAAGATAGAGAATTGAGATCTCAGATTTAGATTCCGTAGCCTCGTACACAGCGCAATTTTGTTACGCGAATATGCCACGCTTACTCTAAAGCCCACAAGCCGGTCAAACCTGTGGCGCCCACAATTTTCATGCTAGATAAAAAATTTTAACTGAACTGTATTAGTCTTGTCTATACCTATCGGTTAATAGAAAAAAATATTGCCACGCCCACTCTTATGCCCACAAACCGTCCAAACCTCTGGCGCCCACAATTTTCATGCTAGATACAACATTTTAACTGAAAAGTGTTGGTCTTGTTATAATTCCCAATACTTTTCATTCAAAATTGCCATTTGTTATAATTGCCATGGGCAGATCTTTATTCAGGAATTGTCAAATTGAGAATGACTTACAGCTAGCTATTTGCGGCTGCGCTGCCTGCAAACATTGGCAGCGGCCGTCATGTTTATATCGAAGTATATGCTGACAATTGTATTTGGGCTGGTAGCATCGAGAGCGCGAGAGGGAGAGAGTTGTATATGCATGCCTTGTATTTGTCTGCACTCAGGCCATGGGAATATGCTGACACTAGCACTTCCCAAAGGTTGGGCTCTGAGGCGCATTCATATTTCGGCTGGCCGCAAAAGTTTAGCGGACGGAACTTTGTATTTGTTTAAGTACACTGTAACACAATGTTGGTGTCGGTACAGTGGGTACTCGCTACAATAATACATGCATACTTCATCTCGCTCCTTTTGAAAAATAACGTAATTCTATGAAGTTATTTCCCTACTATATGTATATAAAATATAAATTAACATCTTGTTCTATAAAAATACATTTATTTTGTTTTTTTTGTGCTTATTTATTTAATTTTAATTTTTTTTTTCGAATCAGAAAGTATTATTTTTTTTTATTTTTTTTTTTTAATTTTGTATTATATTTCCATTATAATTATGGTTCTTAATTTATGAATGGCCATACGTGATATATTCATTAGAGAATTAAAGTGATTATGAAACAAAAATTTTTAACCTATCCTTAAATACTGTTTGTTTTTTATTTTTGTTATTTGAAATTACTATGTTATCGTTTTCTTCTATACTTTCAACCTTATAAGGTGCAGTATATTTGAAGTATAGCCTATGCCCTGTTTCATTTTTCAATAAAACCTGATCTCCTATTTTTAAATCAAAATCTAACGTATTTTTGTCATATCCAATTTTTTTGTTTTTATTTTGTGAGATTCTAACATTAATCTAGTTCTCTTAAATTCTTGTTTTAGTCTAAACTTAGATTCTTTAGCGTAGTCATCTACATTATATAGCGGTTTTATTTTATCTATACTATTAAAATGTTGAGGTAAATTTGAAAACAACATAAAATATAACTAAATGAAAGCAATCACCGCCTGTGCCAGGACCAGCACCGGCGCCGCCTAAAACCATGGTCCAAGGACTAGAACAGGATGAGAAGTGTGGAAGGAATGGTAAAGTCTTGGTAATTAACATTTTTGGTTTTTGCATTACCTTTCGATTGGTGTATAACTCATTATGATCGGAACATCACTGCACATTTTAAATTCTTTGCCTATATAGTATCGCCCTCACACATTCTCCTGGTGCGCTAAGTCACTAAGTGAACAGCCGTCCACAGTGACAGTTTCCGAGATATCAGCGTTTCAAATTACGGTTTTTGAAGTATTTGTAGTTTGTTAGAAATTGCGCTGGGTACAAAACTAAGGAATCTAAATCTGTATCCTAATTCTCTATCTTGTATAGTTTTACCCGCGATCTCCATTTATGGTTATGTCGGGGGAAGACATATATAACCGTTATGGTCGTTGACGTGTGGAAACTTTTTGTAGGTCAATCGATACATTTTAGTAAAATTTTTATTCAAGCATGAAAACTGTGACACAGTGCTAGGCGGTTTGCGGGCGTCAGAGTGGGCGTGAAAAACTTTTTTGAGGTCAAACCATAGGTATTGCGTGACAAATACATTTCAGTTTTGGGTGGTTCGTGGCAAATTTTTTTTTTATTAATCGATAGGTATTGACGAGTGTAATACATAACAGTTACAACTTTTTTAAAGCTTAAAAAAAGGGCACTGTTCATGGGGGTCAGTGTGGGAAGGACATGTTGGCGTAAAAAGCTACGTACAAAGCTAAGGAATCCAAGTCTGAAGTCCCAATTCTGTATCTTTGATAGTTTCCGAGATGTCAGCGTTCAAAATTGAGATTTTATGAAGTCTGTTGAACTTATAAGCTTTTTTATTTCTTTTATTTCGGGTTGTTTTATGCTTGCTAACAATTTATTAGCGAAAGAGTATAGCAGGCGAGGCGAGAGTGCGTTTAATGTCGAGATCAGAATTCGTACTCATTTTACAAAGGGTCAGCCAGCTGGGCCCAAGAATGCATGTTCACAAAAATGAGAGAGCTAGGTAGAGAGAGATGCCTTCCGCGATGCAATTAATATAAGATACCTTATTCAGAAGTTAATTAGCTGCTGCGTCTGCGTGACCCGACATACTCCGCCCGTTGAAAGCCTGTGTTTCAACATCATCCTTAAGGGGTAGCAGAAGCAACTTGTTTACTACTCTCTTTGTCACTCCTGATGCTGTCTTTAGAACGGCAACTCGAGCAATGCCATATCCACCGAACAGAAGTGCAATCACTCTGGCGGGGAGCCACTTTATGGGAGCCAAGTTTCGTCCTTGTCCAGACTAAGTCATCGACAACCAGGCCAGCTTTTGGGGTGCGCCTCTTGGAGCGCTGCTGCCTCCATCCAAGCGACTGTAGTTAAGACTGGTCACATCCGGCTCGACGAAAGAGTGAAACGGACCACCATTAAAAAAATGTGCTTCGGTTAATACATCCAGATCAGCGGGGTTTTCTGAAGTCGAGACTAATGGTCGAGAATTATCAACCGCTGAAATGTCCTCAAAGGCTAATACAGCAGTGCCAACAGCGCGGTAGAAATGATGCTTAGCGATCTTCACAGCCGGTTCCCAAAGATCGGCAAAGTGTGTCGACCTAGGAGGAATGAAACACTAATAGTCTCCGCTTGGCAAAAGTCCATGATCTGTTGATCATTGCTGAGGAATAGGCGCCTTAGTTCGAGCAGTTCATTGCGACTCAGCCCAAATCTGCCATAGATTTCTTCTAGAGCAGCGGTCGGCAGCGGCCTATTAAGTGAGCATAGGGAAGTGTTCTGCCCATCCTTCGTGTTTGTTACACTCACACTAATGGAAGGTGAACTTGTGATGGTAGTTGTGTGCCGACCGTAAAGAGATCCTTGATCAACTCCAAATGAAACAAATGAAGACACAAACGTAGAATTTTACAGGCTTGCCCCTCTGACTTGTATAGAAATGGCCCACAAAATTCAATGCCTGTGACTTCGAATTTAAGACCATCAAGACGTTCCTTTGCAAAAGCCGTCATTATATGCTCCACTACTCAAGGCTTCATTCGAAAGCATCTTATACATTTGATTACTGCCTTCATCACCGTCTTCCTCCCCCCAATAGGCCATTAGGGCTCTCTAGGATTCTATCCAATTGGAATTTCGCAGTCTTTTTCGAAACCAACTTTTTTCAGTACTGTTGTGGCCATGTTGCATATCGCAGACCAATTTACTTCTGGTTCAAGCATAATGTCCACCAGGTTACAAGCGGCTGGCGTCCCCCCAACCCTTATGCTCAGATCTCTTCGTTCATTTTCGAATCTCGGACAGACAATACATGTGTTCTGCGTCTTTATTATCCGCCTCGCAGAGTGGGCAGTGCGGATAACGTTCATGGTTAAACCTATTCAAGTAGTATTTATAGTATCCATTTCCTGTCAGCAGTTGTGTTAAGTAAAAGTCCACATGTCCATTCTTCCGTCCCAGCCATCTCTGCAGTTCTGGGATAAGCTTATACGTCCATCGTCCTTTGCTACTACTTACCCATTTCTCTTGCCACTTAGCAATGGTAAGTTCTCTGCACCTTTTCCGTAGGGATTCAGCAGTTGCGATCCCTGTGCTGCCTGCGCGGATATCAGCTGATTCCACTGCTAGCAGGTCAATCGGTATGACTCCCTACATTAGCAACGCTGCGTCATGGGATACCGTGCGGAACGCACAGCATACCCGAAGGGCACACAATCTCTGTACGGATCCGCCATCTTACATATAACTTTCTTATTTTCTGGCTCGAGCCCATATAGGAGCAGCGTACATCAGCGTCGATGTGACAACGCTAACCAGTAATCTACGTACTGGTTGCCTCGGCCCCGAGTGCTCGCCATAATTCGCGAAATTGCGGCCGTGGTCCTACCTGCCTTGCCTATTTTAGGCTCAGTCTTGTGCGCTGCCAAGGCGAGTCCCTTGGAGTCGAGTTTCAAATTCTTTCAGCATCTGGGAGTTTCTTGGCCGTAACTACTAAGGCTACGTCATCCGCGAAGCCAATGAGTCGTGCCCCCTCGGTCTTCGTGATCCTAAGGATCCCATGTTAAATGAAAATCCACCTAGGCCTATGAATGATCGTTGGGGGACTCCGCTGACCCTGTGGGTCGATTGCCCGGTTTAATATGTTTAAACGTGTAGGATTTTCCATAAAGCCCAAATAATGTAAGTCCAATTCATTTAGGTTAGATACCCATTTGGATAATTATACCCGTTACTCGTAGAGTAAAAGGGTATACTAGATTCGTCGGAAAGTATGTAACAGGCAGAAGGAAGCGTTTCCGACCCCATAAAGTATATATATTCTTGATCAGGGTCACTAGCCGAGTCGATCTAGCCATGTCCGTCTCTCCGTCTGTCCGGATGAACACTGAGATCTCGGAAACTATGAGAGCTAGGCTATTGACATTTGTCGTGCAGATTCCTGAGCTTCTTACGCAGCGCAAGTTTGTTTCAGTAGACTGCCACGCCCACTCTAACGCCCACAAACCGCCCAAAACTGTGGCTCCTACAGTTTTGATGCTAATTTTTGGTTTTTGCAATACCTTTCGATTGCTGTATAACTCATTATGATCGGAATATCACTGCACATTTTAAATTCTTTGCCTATATAGTATCGCCCTCACACATTCTCCTGGTGCGCTAAGTCACTAAGTGAACAGCCGTCCACAGTGACAGTTTCCTAGATATCAGCGTTTCAAATTACGGTTTTTAAGTTTTTGTAGTTTGTTAGAAATTGCGCTGGGTACAAAACTAAGGAATCTAAATCTGTATCCTAACTCTATCTTGTATAGTTTCCGAGATAGTGGATTAATGCGCCTACCCGCGATCTCCATATATGCTTATGTCGGGGGAAGACATATATAACCGTTATGGTCGTTGACGTGTGGAAACTTTTTGTAGGTCAATCGATACATTTTAGTAAAATTTTTATTCAAGCATGAAAACTGTGACACAGTGCTAAGCGGTTTGCGGGCGTCAGAGTGGGCGTGAAAAACTTTTTTGGGTCAATCCATAGGTATTGCGTGACAAATACATTTCAGTTTTGGGTGGTTTGTGGGTACTAAAGTAGTCGTGGCAAATTTTTTTTTATTAATCGTTAGGTATTGACGAGTGTAATACATAACAGTTACAACTTTTTTAAAGCTTAAAAAAAGGGGGCACTGTTCGTGGGGGTCAGTGTGGGAAGGACATGTTGGCGTAATAAGCTGCGTACAAAGCTAAGGAATCCAAGTCTGAAGTCCCAATTCTGTATCTTTGATAGTTTTCGAGATGTCAGCGTTCAAAATTAAGATTTTATGAAGTCTGTTGAACTTATAAGCTTTTTTATTTCTTTTATTTCGGGTTGTTTTATGCTTGCTAACAATTTATTAGCGAAAGAGTATAGCAGGCGAGGCGAGAGTGCGTTTAATGTCGAGATCAGAATTCGTACTCATTTTACAAAGGGTCAGCCACCTAAGAACAAGAATGCATGTTCACAAAAATGAGAGAGCTAGGTAGAGAGAGATGCCTTCCGCGATGCAATTAATATAAGATACCTTATTCAGAAGTTAATTAGCTGCTGCGTCTGCGTGACCCGACATACTCCGCCCGTTGAAAGCCTGTGTTTCAACATCATCCTTAAGGGGTAGCAGAAGCAACTTGTTTACTACTCTCTTTGTCACTCCTGATGCTGTCTTTAGAACGGCAACTCGAGCAATGCCATATCCACCGAACAGAAGTGCAATCACTCTGGCGGGGAGCCACTTTATGGGAGCCAAGTTTCGTCCTTGTCCAGACTAAGTCATCGACAACCAGGCCAGCTTTTGGGGTGCGCCTCTTGGAGCGCTGCTGCCTCCATCCAAGCGACTGTAGTTAAGACTGGTCACATCCGGCTCGACGAAAGAGTGAAACGGACCACCATTCAAAAAATGTGCTTCGGTTAATACATCCAGATCAGCGGGGTTTTCTGAAGTCGAGACTAATGGTCGAGAATTATCAACCGCTGAAATGTCCTCAAAGGCTAATACAGCAGTGCCAACAGCGCGGTAGAAATGATGCTTAGCGATCTTCACAGCCGGTTCCCAAAGATCGGCAAAGTGTGTCGACCTAGGAGGAATGAAACACTAATAGTCTCCGCTTGGCAAAAGTCCATGATCTGTTGATCATTGCTGAGGAATAGGCGCCTTAGTTCGAGCAGTTCATTGCGACTCAGCCCAAATCTGCCATAGATTTCTTCTAGAGCAGCGGTCGGCAGCGGCCTATTAAGTGAGCATAGGGAAGTGTTCTGCCCATCCTTCGTGTTTGTTACACTCACACTAATGGAAGGTGAACTTGTGATGGTAGTTGTGTGCCGACCGTAAAGAGATCCTTGATCAACTCCAAATGAAACAAATGAAGACACAAACGTAGAATTTTACAGGCTTGCCCCTCTGACTTGTATAGAAATGGCCCACAAAATTCAATGCCTGTGACTTCGAATTTAAGACCATCAAGACGTTCCTTTGCAAAAGCCGTCATTATATGCTCCACTACTCAAGGCTTCATTCGAAAGCATCTTATACATTTGATTACTGCCTTCATCACCGTCTTCCTCCCCCCAATAGGCCATTAGGGCTCTCTAGGATTCTATCCAATTGGAATTTCGCAGTCTTTTTCGAAACCAACTTTTTTCAGTACTGTTGTGGCCATGTTGCATATCGCAGACCAATTTACTTCTGGTTCAAGCATAATGTCCACCAGGTTACAAGCGGCTGGCGTCCCCCCAACCCTTATGCTCAGATCTCTTCGTTCATTTTCGAATCTCGGACAGACAATACATGTGTTCTGCGTCTTTATTATCCGCCTCGCAGAGTGGGCAGTGCGGATAACGTTCATGGTTAAACCTATTCAAGTAGTATTTATAGTATCCATTTCCTGTCAGCAGTTGTGTTAAGTAAAAGTCCACAAGCGTATTTGCTAGCATCTGTGATCATGCAAAATTCTTTGCTAAAATCTGGGTATTGCAACAGAGTGGGATTTATTAATGCTGATTTAAGATGTTCGAAGGCGTGTTGACATTGTGTTGTCCATTCGAATTTTACATCTTTCTTACATAATCTTGTTATGTGACGGGAGTATTCAGCAAAATTCTTTATAAAACGTCGGTAATAATTGCAAAATGCAATGAATTTTCTAGCGCTGTCCGCATCATGTGGGACTGGATAATTTTGAATTACGTCGTATTTTTTGTCGTCGGGCAAGATTCCTTTATCTGTGCATTTATGTCCTAAGAAAGTGACTTCATGCATGAAAAATGAACATTATTCAGAATGTAACTTCAAGTTGTGTTTTCTACATTTCTCGAAAACATCAGTTAAGTTCTTGAGCATATGTTTATCGGAACAACCTATGACTATTAAGTCATCTGTATAAAGAAATGCTTGCGAAGGTTCTAATCCAGAGAAAGCTATAGTCATCATTCTCTGAAAAGAGTTTGGCACTATTTTTAAACCGAATGGTAATCGCGTGAAGCGGTACGAACCATTGATTGTTGAAAAAGATGTTATATCCCGTGAACTTTTTTCCAGTTCAACTTGATGAAAACCTGACATTAAGTCAATGCATGAGAAATATTTTGCTCTACCTAGTTGATCTAAAATATCATCGATTCTAGGGAGTGGAAATTTATCAGACAAGAGTTTTTTATTAATGTGACGATACTCAATTACTAATCGCCATTTTTTATTTTCCGAATTTGGAAGTAACTTTTTTGGTACTAACAAAAGTGGGCTATTATAAGGTGGTACAGAGGGTTCCACTATTTCATCATTGATGAGTTTTTGGACTTGTTTTTGAATTTCGTCTTGTTGACTATGAGGATTTCTATAATTTTTTATATATACGGGTTCATCATCAATTCATCTCAGCTTTTGTTAATAAAAATTTTTGGTAGTGATCGATTCGGTTTCTAGTCCGAACACATCACTATACTGGGTGCATAATGCTGTAAGTTGTTCATTGAATTGAGGCGGGAAGTTTTTTGCAAGTTGGGATAACACAATTTTTTGTCTGTCTTCTAAGTCCGTTTTTACTATTTCGTAGTTTGAAAGTGGTTCATGATGAATGTTTTTGATATAGACTACTTGATCTGTGTTTGTAGTATTTAGTAATCTTATATATGCATTTTGGACTGTTGCTATGGTATTTGCGATATAGATTTTTGGGACGACTTGGGATCTTGCTGGCAGAATTAGGGAGTTGTTGCCAGAACTGTATGCTATTAGAACATAATTTGGATATTTTAGGTTATTTGGTCTTATTATAAGCCAGTCTTCAGAGGGCTTGAAGTCTAATTGACAGTTGTATCTTTTGATAAAATCGATTCCTAATATTCCATCACATGGAATAGCGAATTGCATATTTACGATATGGAAATCATGTGGAATTATGTACTTAGAAGTTTTAATTTCAATAGAAGTTAAGCCTTTTGATTTGGTAACTTCCTGACTTATACCCTGTATGTTTATGATGTGATTATCTTGAATGTTTTGAAAATTATCGGAATTTTCCTTCAATAAGGAATTTTCTTTCAATAAGTATATTTCCGCACCTGTGTCTAGTAAGAGAACTAATTGTATTCCTGTTGCTACGTTCATGAAAGTGACAAATGTATTTTGACTGAGATTTAGAGTGTGAATTTTGATGTTGTTTACTGTCGTGTATCTAAAGGTGGTTGGGAGTTTCCCGAATTTGTTTGTGCTACTCTAACATTGTTATTGTGGTTGTTGTTGTTTCCCCCACGGCTGTTTCCGCCGCTGGTGTTTCCACCACGGTTGTTGTTTCTGTAATAATTGTTATTTTGGTTATTGTTATTTCTGTTATAACCATTGTTTTGATTATATCCGTTATTCTGATAATATCTGGTATTGTTATAATTACCTCGGTTATTACCTCGTCCGCGATTTCCACCGCGCTGCGGGTAATTTTTGTAACACAGGACAGTGTTTGGCTGTCCGGTTGCTTCAGTGCAACTGTTTACAAATTTTGATATGGCCGCGGGCAAGGCAAGAGTGCCGTGTGCAAAAACGGATAACGGAACTCCACCGGACTTTGGACTCTCCCGTGAACTTTGGACCGGGAGAGGAAGTGTTACATCTCGGCAGTGGAGCGGCACACAGGCGTGCCACAAGCGGCACGGGAATCAGCGGAACGGCAGCAGTGGGCGGAACGTCCATTGGAAGCGGTACATAAAGGACAAGTGGGTCATCCAGGAGGCACGGACTTTGGACCCAAAGTGGAGAGATCCAGCGGGCCATGCGCAATAGGGAAATAACGGTTCCCGGAGGCCCTATATAAGGGCGCAGAGCGCTGGCAGCTGGATCAGTCGATCACAAGGAGTCAAACCGTCAAGATCACTTAGATACCAAAGTAAACAATCAAACGACCAGATAATCTACAAGGGAGCAACAACAACATCCTACAAGGAGCAAGATTGCTACGTCGAGACGTTCGGGATTAGGATACCAGAAATCTCCGAATTGAGACCCAGGTAGCTGAGGTCCAGAGGGCATAACACGGCTAGGTCAAGGCGGTCGATTAACCTTATCCACAAAGGCCTGGAGAAAATATAACAAGCCAGAAGGGAGAGCGGTCGATGGGTACGGTCTCGAGTGGAATTGTCCAGGAGAGCCCTACAGAATCGCCTTGCGAGGTCCCGGAGCGGCGTGCCCGAACCCCAAATATAACAAGCCAGAAGGGAGAGGGGTCGATCGGTACGGTCTCGAAAGCAATCACCGCCTGTGCGAGGACCAGCACCGGCGCCGCCTAAAACCGTAGTCCAAGGACTAGAACAGGATGAGAAGTGTGGAAGGAATGGTAAAGTTGGTAAACAACATTTTTGGTTTTTGCATTTCCTTTCGATTGGTGTATAACTCATTATGATCGGAACATCACTGCACATTTTAAATTCTTTGCTTATATAGTATCGCCCTCACACATTCTCCTGGTGCGCTAAGTCACTAAGTGAACAGCCGTCCACAGTGACAGTTTCCTAGATATCAGCGTTTCAAATTACGGTTTTTAAGTTTTTGTAGTTTGTTAGAAATTGCGCTGGGTACAAAACTAAGGAATCTAAATCTGTATCCTAACTCTATCTTGTATAGTTTCCGAGATAGTGGATTAATGCGCCTACCCGCGATCTCCATATATGCTTATGTCGGGGGAAGACATATATAACCGTTATGGTCGTTGACGTGTGGAAACTTTTTGTAGGTCAATCGATACATTTTAGTAAAATTTTTATTCAAGCATGAAAACTGTGACACAGTGCTAGGCGGTTTGCGGGCGTCAGAGTGGGCGTGAAAAACTTTTTTGGGTCAATCCATAGGTATTGCGTGACAAATACATTTCAGTTTTGGGTGGTTTGTGGGTACTAAAGTAGTCGTGGCAAATTTTTTTTTATTAATCGTTAGGTATTGACGAGTGTAATACATAACAGTTACAACTTTTTTAAAGCTTAAAAAAAGGGGGCACTGTTCGTGGGGGTCAGTGTGGGAAGGACATGTTGGCGTAATAAGCTGCGTACAAAGCTAAGGAATCCAAGTCTGAAGTCCCAATTCTGTATCTTTGATAGTTTTCGAGATGTCAGCGTTCAAAATTAAGATTTTATGAAGTCTGTTGAACTTATAAGCTTTTTTATTTCTTTTACTTCGGGTTGTTTTATGCTTGCTAACAATTTATTAGCGAAAGAGTATAGCAGGCGAGGCGAGAGTGCGTTTAATGTCGAGATCAGAATTCGTACTCATTTTACAAAGGGTCAGCCACCTAAGAACAAGAATGCATGTTCACAAAAATGAGAGAGCTAGGTAGAGAGAGATGCCTTCCGCGATGCAATTAATATAAGATACCTTATTCAGAAGTTAATTAGCTGCTGCGTCTGCGTGACCCGACATACTCCGCCCGTTGAAAGCCTGTGTTTCAACATCATCCTTAAGGGGTAGCAGAAGCAACTTGTTTACTACTCTCTTTGTCACTCCTGATGCTGTCTTTAGAACGGCAACTCGAGCAATGCCATATCCACCGAACAGAAGTGCAATCACTCTGGCGGGGAGCCACTTTATGGGAGCCAAGTTTCGTCCTTGTCCAGACTAAGTCATCGACAACCAGGCCAGCTTTTGGGGTGCGCCTCTTGGAGCGCTGCTGCCTCCATCCAAGCGACTGTAGTTAAGACTGGTCACATCCGGCTCGACGAAAGAGTGAAACGGACCACCATTCAAAAAATGTGCTTCGGTTAATACATCCAGATCAGCGGGGTTTTCTGAAGTCGAGACTAATGGTCGAGAATTATCAACCGCTGAAATGTCCTCAAAGGCTAATACAGCAGTGCCAACAGCGCGGTAGAAATGATGCTTAGCGATCTTCACAGCCGGTTCCCAAAGATCGGCAAAGTGTGTCGACCTAGGAGGAATGAAACACTAATAGTCTCCGCTTGGCAAAAGTCCATGATCTGTTGATCATTGCTGAGGAATAGGCGCCTTAGTTCGAGCAGTTCATTGCGACTCAGCCCAAATCTGCCATAGATTTCTTCTAGAGCAGCGGTCGGCAGCGGCCTATTAAGTGAGCATAGGGAAGTGTTCTGCCCATCCTTCGTGTTTGTTACACTCACACTAATGGAAGGTGAACTTGTGATGGTAGTTGTGTGCCGACCGTAAAGAGATCCTTGATCAACTCCAAATGAAACAAATGAAGACACAAACGTAGAATTTTACAGGCTTGCCCCTCTGACTTGTATAGAAATGGCCCACAAAATTCAATGCCTGTGACTTCGAATTTAAGACCATCAAGACGTTCCTTTGCAAAAGCCGTCATTATATGCTCCACTACTCAAGGCTTCATTCGAAAGCATCTTATACATTTGATTACTGCCTTCATCACCGTCTTCCTCCCCCCAATAGGCCATTAGGGCTCTCTAGGATTCTATCCAATTGGAATTTCGCAGTCTTTTTCGAAACCAACTTTTTTCAGTACTGTTGTGGCCATGTTGCATATCGCAGACCAATTTACTTCTGGTTCAAGCATAATGTCCACCAGGTTACAAGCGGCTGGCGTCCCCCCAACCCTTATGCTCAGATCTCTTCGTTCATTTTCGAATCTCGGACAGACAATACATGTGTTCTGCGTCTTTATTATCCGCCTCGCAGAGTGGGCAGTGCGGATAATGTTCATGGTTAAACCTATTCAAGTAGTATTTATAGTATCCATTTCCTGTCAGCAGTTGTGTTAAGTAAAAGTCCACATGTCCATTCTTCCGTCCCAGCCATCTCTGCAGTTCTGGGATAAGCTTATACGTCCATCGTCCTTTGCTACTACTTACCCATTTCTCTTGCCACTTAGCAATGGTAAGTTCTCTGCACCTTTTCCGTAGGGATTCAGCAGTTGCGATCCCTGTGCTGCCTGCGCGGATATCAGCTGATTCCACTGCTAGCAGGTCAATCGGTATGACTCCCCGCGTCATGGGATACCGTGCAGAACGCACAGCATACCCGCAGGGCACATATAGGAGCAGCGTACATCAGCGTCGATGTGACAACGCTAACCAGTAATCTACGTACTGGTTGCCTCGGCCACGAGTGCTTGCCATAATTCGAAATTGGGGCCGTAGTCCTACCTGCCTTGCCTATCTTAGGCTCGGGCGAGATTTAATTGTGGCTTTTCCAACTTTCATAGTAGCCGTCTCCACTTTCAGTCTTGTGATCTGCTAAGGCGAGTCCCTTGGAGTCGAGTTTCAAATTCTTTCCGCATCTGAGAGTTTCTTGGCCGTAACTACTAAAGCTACGTCATCCGCGAAGCCAATGACTCGTGCCCCTTCGGTCTTCGTGATCCTAAGGATCCCATCTTAAATGAAAATCCACCTAGGCCTATGAATGATCCTTGGGGGACTCCGCTGACCCTGTGGGTCGATTTCCCGGTGTAACATGTTTAAACGTGTAGGATTTTCCATAAAGCCCAAATCATATAAGTCCAATTCATTTAGGTTAGATATCCATTTGGATGATTTTTATTTGTATTGTATTTGGAGCAGAGCAGCCGTTGTTGCCGCTCTGAGCTCAAAAGAGTTTTTTTTTTTTTTTTTTAAATGCTTTGCTATTTATTTATTGAATCTTCTCCCTTTGGATACTAACAATAAGTGTATCAAATCTTAGACTAATTAATCTAACTCACAGTCATATGACTGATGTTGTGCTAAAGGGGCCCGAAAGTTATAGCTGGCTTGGCAGGTCGTTGCGTTGTAGACGGGATCGGCTGGAAACCCAAGTCAAGCCTCTTGCGAGGCGATTGGGGTGCACAGAGAGTTTTTCGTTGTAGGACGCTTTTTGTTTGTCTATTTCATCTTTAACGGTAAGAATGCTTAGGTCCCTGTGGATGTTTTGATTGCGAATATACCATGGTGCCCCAGTGATAGTTCGCAGGATTTTCGATTGAGCGCGCTGTATAATGTCTATGTTGCTTCTGCTGGCGTTCCCCCATAGCTGGGAGCCATATGTCCAGATGGGCTTGAGAGTGGAGTTGTAGAGCAAAACCTTGTAGTCCAGACGCAGTTGCGAACGAGCGTTAAGAATCCAGTGGAAGCTGCTGGCCTTTAGTTTTAGATGTATGTACTTTCTTGCGTTCGATGTGTCTTCTCCAGGTTAGTCGTCTGTCAAGGTGGACGCCGAGATACGTTACATCGTTGACTTGGGGAATCTGCGTATTATTCAATAATAGTGGAGGGCATGTTTGCCTGTTGAGAGTAAACGTTATGTGTTTACATTTTTGTCCATTTATTTTAATCCGCCAATCAGATAGCCACCTCTTTACTACGAGGAGGTGGTTTGCTAGCTGTGTTGTGGCTCGGCCTGGGCACCTCGAGCGACTTAAAATTGCGGTGTCGTCAGCGAACGTAGATGTTGTTAGCTGCTCGTTCGCGGGAATATCCGCTGTGTATAGGAGGAACAGAGTAGGCCCTAGC
The DNA here is from genome assembly GCF_043229965.1 of Drosophila suzukii. Lineage (NCBI taxonomy): Eukaryota > Metazoa > Arthropoda > Insecta > Diptera > Drosophilidae > Drosophila > Drosophila suzukii. The sequence continues at coordinate 9,184,784 of NC_092085.1, forward strand.
GCGCTTCCTTGCGGGACTCCAGCTTTGATAATGTAGTCGTCGGATGTTGTTGTATTGCACCTTACTGCGAAGGTCCTGTTGTATAGATACGACTCAAGAAGCTTGTGAGTGTAATCAGGTAAGTGTGTTTTGATTTTGTGCATGAGGCCATCTAGCCATACTCGATCGAAGGCTTGAGATACATCGAGGAATATTGCGCTGCAGTATTCCCGATGCTCAAAGGCTGTGCGTATTCCTGGTGTTATTCTGTTAACTTGTTCGATTGTTCCATGGTTTTGACGAAATCCAAATTGATGAGGAGGGATAACATTGTGTGCTCCTAGATATGGTGTTATGCGAGTTAGAAGGCATTTTTCGAACAGCTTAGACAGACACGATAATAAACTAATTGGTCTGTAGGATGACGGAATTGTGTGGTCTTTTCCGGGCTTCGGTATCATAATGATAATAGATTTTTTTCCATTTTTTTCGGATAGTAGCCGAGAGTTATAATCCCATTGAAGAGCTTACAGATAACCTCAATGGCAGAGTTTGGAAGTTCAATTAACATTTTTGGGGTTATTTGGTCACCGCCAGGGGCCTTTTTTGGTTTCAGTTCCCCAATGACTTTCGCGATCTCCTTTGGCTGAAACAATGGTGGTAGGGAAATAGATTCAGATTCGATTTGTGGTAGGAAAAATGAACCAGTGGCAGTGTTCGGCTGGAAGACGTTTCTTAGATGTAACGCAAAAGTTTCGGCTCTATCTTCGTCGCTGCGGGCCCAGATGCCAGATGAGTTTCTTATCGGAGTGACTGTTTCGATTGGAGAGCTCAGATTTGGGTGAGCCCTCCACAGAGGATGTTTTGTACTGGTTGGCGATAGTTTTTTAATGTACTGCAGCTGTGCATTTTCTGTTTCTTGCTTTAGAGCTCGATTTAGTGAGCGAGTGGCTTCCTTAAGACGTTGTTTTGATGACGGCGATCTGTTGGTTTGCCAGGCACGTCGCAGGCGCCTCTTTTCTAGGACTAACCGTTCAATTTGCAGATTAGTTTTGAAGTGGTTGGTTTGCGCGTCCCTGCCTTGTGGTGTTGAGATAGTGGCTGCCTCCACGAATACTTCTTCAAGAGCATCGGTAGAGCAGTCGATGTCCGCTTCGATGTTGAAGTGAGGGGTTAATTTGATGTGTGAGCTTACATACTTTTTATATTTTAACCAGTTGGTTCTGTGCGACGTCAGCCTGAGGGGGTGATCTCTGGTTCTTGTGCTTTGAAGAAGTGTTATTAGCACTGGCGAATGGTCTGACGACAGGTCCGAAAGCGCTTTGGCGCTTATTATATTGCGGGGAATGTTTTTTGTCACCGCAAAGTCTTTTAGGTCTGGAACTTTCCTGGGGTCTGTTGGCCAGTATGTGGGGCTGCCAGGGGAAACATAGTCTAATTTGTTGTTCGGTTTTATGATTGCATTGTATAATTGCCTTCCTTTGGGAGTCACAAGGCGTGATCCCCAGTGCGTGTGTTTGGCATTATAGTCCCCTGCAGCTATAAAGCGGTCTCCAAGCAAGTTGTAGAAGTCCATGAATTGTCCTTCAGAAATTGTAAAGCGAGGCGGGCAGTAGACAGCGGCTATGGTGAGGTTTCCGTTGCCTGACTGCACTTTGATAGACGTGGCTTGCAGGTAATTGAGTAGTTGAAAACCTTTGATGAAAGTGGTGCTTGATGCGTTCCCTGATTAGGATGCCGGTTCCGCCGAGGGCTTTACCATCTGGATGGTCTGTGCGGTAGAAAGTGTAGCCTCTTATTTGGAAGTTGTATTTGTTTGTGAGGTGCGTCCCTACCAGTAGCATAATGTCGATATGATTTTCATTCAGGAACTGTGTTACTTCAAGGTTGTGCCGTGAAACGCCATTGGCGTTCCACATTGTTATTCGTAGATTTGCCATCTGATTATTTGGACTGCTTAGCTGCAAGTAGCTGTAACACCATGTTCTGGTTTTGAACCAGTGTTTGCATGGTCGTTTTCATGAATGACATAAGTTCCATCATACTTTGTTGCATGATGACCATCATAGTTTCCAGAGTGCTTTGCGACTGTTCTTGGATCTGCTGAGCGTTTCCTAGATTAGACTGGAGTGGGATTTTCGTCCCCCGATCGAAGGGCATCGGCGTATGAGAATCCTTTCTGGGTATTTAGTTGACCAAAGGAGGATCTTGCAGCCGTGCCGAAAAATACTTCCGGCGTCGTACGCGAGTAAGTGTAAGCATTTTGGGTATTCTGATGACGCGTTGCTATCACTTTTCGCATGCGTTCCTTCATTTCCTTGTAGACCGGACAGCCCCTGTAGTTTGCCGTGTGGTTACCTTGGCAGTTAACGCATTTTTTCTTTTTGGGGTCTTCTTTGTTGGCAGGGCAGTTAGCCGAATTGTGGAAGTCTCCACAAGCTACACAGACTGTTCGAAGCGAACAGTAAGCCCTGGTGTGTCCATACTCCTGACAATTTGTGCATTACACTGGGCCGTTCCTTTTATGTGGCTCTTCCTCGTTAATTCTTCGGTGCAATAAGTATTGCAGGTTATAAATGGGGTGCACTTCATTTTTCTTCAAGACTCTGCTGTCTAGCTCCAGCTCGACACTGAAGAGTGGTTGCGGCTCTTTTTTCCTGTTTATAATGTTACTGACGTTCTTTGCAGAAAACCCTTTTTCCTTGAGAGCATCGATAACTTCCTTGGCGGTTACGTCGGGCTCGATTCCTTTTATTACCACTGGCAGGCCCTTGCTGCTTTTTAGTTGGTACGTATAGTAGCTTTTCCTAGCTTCCTCCAGGTATTTGGATACTGCTCGGAAATGTTCTTCAGATTTGGTCTGAAGCTTGGTTTCATGGATATCCCCTTTTGTGACCGGAACAACATGAAAGTTTCCGTCTCTGGTCAGCGCAACAATTTTGTTGACCGGGGCGTTCGAGATTTTCTCCCTAATGTAAATTGGTGGGGGCTTAGGTTTCGGTTGAGTCTCCTGGGCCCGTCCTGATTCATTTTCTGCTAGAAGCGCAAATCGATTGCTGTCGGATCTCCCGGGTAATATATCTTCTACTTGGACACGGTTTATTTTTGACTTGTTACCTACCGCGGTGTTCTGCGGGCTAAGCTTACGCTTGATATGGATGTACCGATCTAGTCCGGTCTGTATGGCCGGACCCGCTTGGTGAGTTTTGTTTTGGTTTTGATTTGTTGTCGTGAATTTTGTTGCCGTTGTATTTAGAGCTGCGGTTGCAGTCGATTCCGAAATAATAGTCGTAGCTGCGGTTGTCGTTGGTTTTTTTGCCGTAGCTGTAGTTGTTGCTGACAAATTTAGTGCGGATGCAGAAGTTTTACCGTTGCATGTTGTTGGTGCGCCAGGGGTCGAAACTGATGGTGGGGGGGTTTTGCATTGTTCACTCCACGCCGTCGGAGTAGGGGTAGCCGTAAGTAAGCATGGTGAGCAAGATCGTGCTCTTTGGCTATCGACCGACAGTAGGGTCGTTTTTTGCACTTCGCTATCACGCGTTGAGACATACGAAAAGTAACCGTCTCTTCGGCTCGCGGAGCTGAGTCGCTCTTTATTCTGTTCGTAGCTCATTGAGCTTTTATTAGCGTGGCACTTAATTATTATTATAAGATAAAATAATTATGTGCCAGTTTAAGACATTACACCGATTTTGTGGGTTGAAACCTAAATTTCTTTCGGTTTTAGCGTCTTTTCGCTTATTTGAAATTAAACTGTTTAGTTTTTGTGTTTTGTTTGCATTTAATTTATCAACTTTCTTGCACTTTTAGCGGAGCTCGCACAAGACACGTCCACTCTCTTCAGCGGCAGATATGAACGTGAGTTCATATGAGTTTCTTCACAAACTTAATTTTCTTAGAAGCTAAGGAGGTCTAAGTCTCATAGCGGCGCTGCCAACAGCTAGCTATGCTCACTTTTTCTGGAGCGCGGAGGTATATGTATGTACTTGACTTTGGCTGAGCGTCCGGCGTGTGCAACAGAATGCTGACACTGGCACTTTCTGTGTACGCCGCTGATCGACTCATGTTTCGGCCACTTAGGTTTTTGACCGAGCCTTTGTTTATGTAAACACTGCAACAAAGTGTTACAGTGTGTTTCATTCAAGTACTCTTGGTACAGTAGATATTCAATTTAAGTGCATACTACATCTCCCTCCTTTTGAAAAATAACGTAATATAATGGAGTTATTTTCTTTGAGCAAAATTTTGAGAAAATTAATATTATTTATAGCAATAAGATTACATTTTTTATATAATTATTATGTACTATTTGTTTTTTATTTTAGTTATTTATTATAGTTATGTTATCTCTATCTCCTATTTGTTCTACCCTATAAGGACCTGTATATTTCGAATCTAACTTATGTCCTGTTTCATGTTTCAATAAAACCTGATCTCCTATTTTTAAATCGAAATTTAAAATAGTTTTGTCGTAGCTAATTTTCTGTTTTAACTTATGAGATTCTAGCATTAGTCTAGCTCTCTTAATTGCCTGCTCTAATCTAAATTTGGATTCCTTAGCATAATCTTCTGTATTATAAAGGGGTTTTATTTTATCTATGCTATTAAAATGTTTTGGTAGATTTGAAGTTTTACCAAAAACTAGCTCATATGGACAATAGCCAAGTGCCAAAGATGGAGTTGTATTAAAACAATAGACGAAGTATCGTAGCCATACATCCCAATCTGTTTTATCAACTGAGATTTATGAACGAATGAACTCATTGAATGTTCTGTGGCTTCGCTCCACGGTACCTACAGTCTGGTGGTGGTGTGCAGTGTAATTTATGTTTTTAATATGTAAGTAGATCTTCAATAATAGATTTTTTATATTCTGTTCCCATGTCCGTAATGAACGTCTTCATTGGACCGTACTTTAGAATAAAATCTTCAAATATAGCTTTTGCTACTGTACTTGCACTTTTATTTGGTATAGGTATAGCTACTAGGTATTTAGTTAAATCGCAGATGAGTGTTACTGCGTATTCGTTTACAATATTAGATTTTGGAAGTGGACCAATAGTATCTACAATTACTATATCAAAAGCTCTTTGTGGAGTTTCGGTTATAGTTAGTGGGGTCTTAGTATGTTTGGTCGTTTTCGACTTTTGGCATTTAGGACATTTCTTTATGTACTCTTTTATGTCTTTGGACATATTTTTCCAGTAGTAGTGTCTCTGGACCTTGACCAAGGTTTTTGTAATGCCTGTATGACCACCTTGTATTGGATCATCATGGAATGTAGACAATATAGCTTCTTTTTCTTTATAACTTTTGCCGGGTTGAGTAACGCTACTCTCAATGATTTCAATATATTATTGCCCATCATTTTAAAATTATCAATTGAAACATGTTCAAAGATATTTTCCCACGGTGCCACTTTGAGTTGGCTGACTTTGTGAATACCAGCCTGCTTTTCAAGCCTTTGAAAGAATGGACCTAAGTCAATGGTTCAATTAGTAAACAAATCGCTAACATCATATCTTGGTGTAATTTTCTTTCCGTGCTTAAATAAACACATTTTATTATTTACATGCAAGGTTACTACTTTACGTACTTCATTATTATTAATGACTTCAAATACGTTGTGCTTTGAAGCTTTTTCTATAGATTGCTTTTGAACTTCTATTTGATCTTTTCCTGCGTAGGATTTTTGTCTACTTTGGTTTCTGGTAGTGACTTTCGGAATTGTATTGCTTGTTTGTATATTTTTTAAGTCTGTGATGGTTTTTCTAGAGAGCGCATCGGCTACATAGTTGTCTTTACCCTTTAGATACTCCACCGTAAAATTATATTCCTCTAATTCAAGTCTCATTCGTGTTAGTTTGGAACTTGGATTTACCATTGAAAATAAGTATGTCAGTGCTCTATGGTCTGTTTTGACAGTGAAGTGTCTACCATAAATATATGGTCTGAAGTGTATTATTGCCCAATGAATGGATGCTAATTCTTGTTCTGTAGTGCTCTTGTTGCTTTCACCTTTCGTAAAGGATCTTGATGCGTATGCCACTGGAAGCTGTAGTCCATTTTTGTTTTGAGTTAGGACTGCTCCACAAGCGTATTTGCTAGCATCTGTGATCATGCAAAATTCTTTGCTAAAATCTGGGTATTGCAACAGAGTGGGATTTATTAATGCTGATTTAAGATGTTCGAAGGCGTGTTGACATTGTGTTGTCCATTCGAATTTTACATCTTTCTTACATAATCTTGTTATGTGACGGGAGTATTCAGCAAAATTCTTTATAAAACGTCGGTAATAATTGCAAAATGCAATGAATTTTCTAGCGCTGTCCGCATCATGTGGGACTGGATAATTTTGAATTACGTCGTATTTTTTGTCGTCGGGCAAGATTCCTTTATCTGTGCATTTATGTCCTAAGAAAGTGACTTCATGCATGAAAAATGAACATTATTCAGAATGTAACTTCAAGTTGTGTTTTCTACATTTCTCGAAAACATCAGTTAAGTTCTTGAGCATATGTTTATCGGAACAACCTATGACTATTAAGTCATCTGTATAAAGAAATGCTTGCGAAGGTTCTAATCCAGAGAAAGCTATAGTCATCATTCTCTGAAAAGAGTTTGGCACTATTTTTAAACCGAATGGTAATCGCGTGAAGCGGTACGAACCATTGATTGTTGAAAAAGATGTTATATCCCGTGAACTTTTTTCCAGTTCAACTTGATGAAAACCTGACATTAAGTCAATGCATGAGAAATATTTTGCTCTACCTAGTTGATCTAAAATATCATCGATTCTAGGGAGTGGAAATTTATCAGACAAGAGTTTTTTATTAATGTGACGATACTCAATTACTAATCGCCATTTTTTATTTTCCGAATTTGGAAGTAACTTTTTTGGTACTAACAAAAGTGGGCTATTATAAGGTGGTACAGAGGGTTCCACTATTTCATCATTGATGAGTTTTTGGACTTGTTTTTGAATTTCGTCTTGTTGACTATGAGGATTTCTATAATTTTTTATATATACGGGTTCATCATCAATTCATCTCAGCTTTTGTTAATAAAAATTTTTGGTAGTGATCGATTCGGTTTCTAGTCCGAACACATCACTATACTGGGTGCATAATGCTGTAAGTTGTTCATTGAATTGAGGCGGGAAGTTTTTTGCAAGTTGGGATAACACAATTTTTTGTCTGTCTTCTAAGTCCGTTTTTACTATTTCGTAGTTTGAAAGTGGTTCATGATGAATGTTTTTGATATAGACTACTTGATCTGTGTTTGTAGTATTTAGTAATCTTATATATGCATTTTGGACTGTTGCTATGGTATTTGCGATATAGATTTTTGGGACGACTTGGGATCTTGCTGGCAGAATTAGGGAGTTGTTGCCAGAACTGTATGCTATTAGAACATAATTTGGATATTTTAGGTTATTTGGTCTTATTATAAGCCAGTCTTCAGAGGGCTTGAAGTCTAATTGACAGTTGTATCTTTTGATAAAATCGATTCCTAATATTCCATCACATGGAATAGCGAATTGCATATTTACGATATGGAAATCATGTGGAATTATGTACTTAGAAGTTTTAATTTCAATAGAAGTTAAGCCTTTTGATTTGGTAACTTCCTGACTTATACCCTGTATGTTTATGATGTGATTATCTTGAATGTTTTGAAAATTATCGGAATTTTCCTTCAATAAGGAATTTTCTTTCAATAAGTATATTTCCGCACCTGTGTCTAGTAAGAGAACTAATTGTATTCCTGTTGCTACGTTCATGAAAGTGACAAATGTATTTTGACTGAGATTTAGAGTGTGAATTTTGATGTTGTTTACTGTCGTGTATCTAAAGGTGGTTGGGAGTTTCCCGAATTTGTTTGTGCTACTCTAACATTGTTATTGTGGTTGTTGTTGTTTCCCCCACGGCTGTTTCCGCCGCTGGTGTTTCCACCACGGTTGTTGTTTCTGTAATAATTGTTATTTTGGTTATTGTTATTTCTGTTATAACCATTGTTTTGATTATATCCGTTATTCTGATAATATCTGGTATTGTTATAATTACCTCGGTTATTACCTCGTCCGCGATTTCCACCGCGCTGCGGGTAATTTTTGTAACACAGGACAGTGTTTGGCTGTCCGGTTGCTTCAGTGCAACTGTTTACAAATATGGCCGCGGGCAAGGCAAGAGTGCCGTGTTGCAAAAACGGATAACGGAACTCCACCGGACTTTGGACTCTCCCGTGAACTTTGGACCGGGAGAAGAAGTGCCACATCTCGGCAGTGGAGCGGCACACAGGCGTGCCACAAGCATCACGGGAATCAGCGGGACGGCAGCAGTGGGCGGAGAATCGATTGGATGCGGTACGTAAAGGACAATTGGGTCAACCAGGAGGCACGGACTTTGGACCCGGAGTGGAGAGATCCAGCGGGCCGTGCGTCCTTGGGCAACAGTATCGGATCTTGATGCGTATGCCACTGGAAGCTGTAGTCCATTTTTGTTTTGAGTTAGGACTGCTCCACAAGCGTATTTGCTAGCATCTGTGATCATGCAAAATTCTTTGCTAAAATCTGGGTATTGCAACAGAGTGGGATTTATTAATGCTGATTTAAGATGTTCGAAGGCGTGTTGACATTGTGTTGTCCATTCGAATTTTACATCTTTCTTACATAATCTTGTTATGTGACGGGAGTATTCAGCAAAATTCTTTATAAAACGTCGGTAATAATTGCAAAATGCAATGAATTTTCTAGCGCTGTCCGCATCATGTGGGACTGGATAATTTTGAATTACGTCGTATTTTTTGTCGTCGGGCAAGATTCCTTTATCTGTGCATTTATGTCCTAAGAAAGTGACTTCATGCATGAAAAATGAACATTATTCAGAATGTAACTTCAAGTTGTGTTTTCTACATTTCTCGAAAACATCAGTTAAGTTCTTGAGCATATGTTTATCGGAACAACCTATGACTATTAAGTCATCTGTATAAAGAAATGCTTGCGAAGGTTCTAATCCAGAGAAAGCTATAGTCATCATTCTCTGAAAAGAGTTTGGCACTATTTTTAAACCGAATGGTAATCGCGTGAAGCGGTACGAACCATTGATTGTTGAAAAAGATGTTATATCCCGTGAACTTTTTTCCAGTTCAACTTGATGAAAACCTGACATTAAGTCAATGCATGAGAAATATTTTGCTCTACCTAGTTGATCTAAAATATCATCGATTCTAGGGAGTGGAAATTTATCAGACAAGAGTTTTTTATTAATGTGACGATACTCAATTACTAATCGCCATTTTTTATTTTCCGAATTTGGAAGTAACTTTTTTGGTACTAACAAAAGTGGGCTATTATAAGGTGGTACAGAGGGTTCCACTATTTCATCATTGATGAGTTTTTGGACTTGTTTTTGAATTTCGTCTTGTTGACTATGAGGATTTCTATAATTTTTTATATATACGGGTTCATCATCAATTCATCTCAGCTTTTGTTAATAAAAATTTTTGGTAGTGATCGATTCGGTTTCTAGTCCGAACACATCACTATACTGGGTGCATAATGCTGTAAGTTGTTCATTGAATTGAGGCGGGAAGTTTTTTGCAAGTTGGGATAACACAATTTTTTGTCTGTCTTCTAAGTCCGTTTTTACTATTTCGTAGTTTGAAAGTGGTTCATGATGAATGTTTTTGATATAGACTACTTGATCTGTGTTTGTAGTATTTAGTAATCTTATATATGCATTTTGGACTGTTGCTATGGTATTTGCGATATAGATTTTTGGGACGACTTGGGATCTTGCTGGCAGAATTAGGGAGTTGTTGCCAGAACTGTATGCTATTAGAACATAATTTGGATATTTTAGGTTATTTGGTCTTATTATAAGCCAGTCTTCAGAGGGCTTGAAGTCTAATTGACAGTTGTATCTTTTGATAAAATCGATTCCTAATATTCCATCACATGGAATAGCGAATTGCATATTTACGATATGGAAATCATGTGGAATTATGTACTTAGAAGTTTTAATTTCAATAGAAGTTAAGCCTTTTGATTTGGTAACTTCCTGACTTATACCCTGTATGTTTATGATGTGATTATCTTGAATGTTTTGAAAATTATCGGAATTTTCCTTCAATAAGGAATTTTCTTTCAATAAGTATATTTCCGCACCTGTGTCTAGTAAGAGAACTAATTGTATTCCTGTTGCTACGTTCATGAAAGTGACAAATGTATTTTGACTGAGATTTAGAGTGTGAATTTTGATGTTGTTTACTGTCGTGTATCTAAAGGTGGTTGGGAGTTTCCCGAATTTGTTTGTGCTACTCTAACATTGTTATTGTGGTTGTTGTTGTTTCCCCCACGGCTGTTTCCGCCGCTGGTGTTTCCACCACGGTTGTTGTTTCTGTAATAATTGTTATTTTGGTTATTGTTATTTCTGTTATAACCATTGTTTTGATTATATCCGTTATTCTGATAATATCTGGTATTGTTATAATTACCTCGGTTATTACCTCGTCCGCGATTTCCACCGCGCTGCGGGTAATTTTTGTAACACAGGACAGTGTTTGGCTGTCCGGTTGCTTCAGTGCAACTGTTTACAAATTTTGATATGGCCGCGGGCAAGGCAAGAGTGCCGTGTGCAAAAACGGATAACGGAACTCCACCGGACTTTGGACTCTCCCGTGAACTTTGGACCGGGAGAGGAAGTGTTACATCTCGGCAGTGGAGCGGCACACAGGCGTGCCACAAGCGGCACGGGAATCAGCGGAACGGCAGCAGTGGGCGGAACGTCCATTGGAAGCGGTACATAAAGGACAAGTGGGTCATCCAGGAGGCACGGACTTTGGACCCAAAGTGGAGAGATCCAGCGGGCCATGCGCAATAGGGAAATAACGGTTCCCGGAGGCCCTATATAAGGGCGCAGAGCGCTGGCAGCTGGATCAGTCGATCACAAGGAGTCAAACCGTCAAGATCACTTAGATACCAAAGTAAACAATCAAACGACCAGATAATCTACAAGGGAGCAACAACAACATCCTACAAGGAGCAAGATTGCTACGTCGAGACGTTCGGGATTAGGATACCAGGAATCTCCGAATTGAGACCCAGGTAGCTGAGGTCCAGAGGGCATAACACGGCTAGGTCAAGGCGGTCGATTAACCTTATCCACAAAGGCCTGGAGAAAATATAACAAGCCAGAAGGGAGAGCGGTCGATGGGTACGGTCTCGAGTGGAATTGTCCAGGAGAGCCCTACAGAATCGCCTTGCGAGGTCCCGGAGCGGCGTGCCCGAACCCCAAATATAACAAGCCAGAAGGGAGAGGGGTCGATCGGTACGGTCTCGAAAGCAATCACCGCCTGTGCGAGGACCAGCACCGGCGCCGCCTAAAACCGTAGTCCAAGGACTAGAACAGGATGAGAAGTGTGGAAGGAATGGTAAAGTTGGTAAACAACATTTTTGGTTTTTGCATTACCTTTCGATTGGTGTATAACTCATTATGATCGGAACATCACTGCACATTTTAAATTCTTTGCTTATATAGTATCGCCCTCACACATTCTCCTGGTGCGCTAAGTCACTAAGTGAACAGCCGTCCACAGTGACAGTTTCCTAGATATCAGCGTTTCAAATTACGGTTTTTAAGTTTTTGTAGTTTGTTAGAAATTGCGCTGGGTACAAAACTAAGGAATCTAAATCTGTATCCTAACTCTATCTTGTATAGTTTCCGAGATAGTGGATTAATGCGCCTACCCGCGATCTCCATATATGCTTATGTCGGGGGAAGACATATATAACCGTTATGGTCGTTGACGTGTGGAAACTTTTTGTAGGTCAATCGATACATTTTAGTAAAATTTTTATTCAAGCATGAAAACTGTGACACAGTGCTAGGCGGTTTGCGGGCGTCAGAGTGGGCGTGAAAAACTTTTTTGGGTCAATCCATAGGTATTGCGTGACAAATACATTTCAGTTTTGGGTGGTTTGTGGGTACTAAAGTAGTCGTGGCAAATTTTTTTTTATTAATCGTTAGGTATTGACGAGTGTAATACATAACAGTTACAACTTTTTTAAAGCTTAAAAAAAGGGGGCACTGTTCGTGGGGGTCAGTGTGGGAAGGACATGTTGGCGTAATAAGCTGCGTACAAAGCTAAGGAATCCAAGTCTGAAGTCCCAATTCTGTATCTTTGATAGTTTTCGAGATGTCAGCGTTCAAAATTAAGATTTTATGAAGTCTGTTGAACTTATAAGCTTTTTTATTTCTTTTACTTCGGGTTGTTTTATGCTTGCTAACAATTTATTAGCGAAAGAGTATAGCAGGCGAGGCGAGAGTGCGTTTAATGTCGAGATCAGAATTCGTACTCATTTTACAAAGGGTCAGCCACCTAAGAACAAGAATGCATGTTCACAAAAATGAGAGAGCTAGGTAGAGAGAGATGCCTTCCGCGATGCAATTAATATAAGATACCTTATTCAGAAGTTAATTAGCTGCTGCGTCTGCGTGACCCGACATACTCCGCCCGTTGAAAGCCTGTGTTTCAACATCATCCTTAAGGGGTAGCAGAAGCAACTTGTTTACTACTCTCTTTGTCACTCCTGATGCTGTCTTTAGAACGGCAACTCGAGCAATGCCATATCCACCGAACAGAAGTGCAATCACTCTGGCGGGGAGCCACTTTATGGGAGCCAAGTTTCGTCCTTGTCCAGACTAAGTCATCGACAACCAGGCCAGCTTTTGGGGTGCGCCTCTTGGAGCGCTGCTGCCTCCATCCAAGCGACTGTAGTTAAGACTGGTCACATCCGGCTCGACGAAAGAGTGAAACGGACCACCATTCAAAAAATGTGCTTCGGTTAATACATCCAGATCAGCGGGGTTTTCTGAAGTCGAGACTAATGGTCGAGAATTATCAACCGCTGAAATGTCCTCAAAGGCTAATACAGCAGTGCCAACAGCGCGGTAGAAATGATGCTTAGCGATCTTCACAGCCGGTTCCCAAAGATCGGCAAAGTGTGTCGACCTAGGAGGAATGAAACACTAATAGTCTCCGCTTGGCAAAAGTCCATGATCTGTTGATCATTGCTGAGGAATAGGCGCCTTAGTTCGAGCAGTTCATTGCGACTCAGCCCAAATCTGCCATAGATTTCTTCTAGAGCAGCGGTCGGCAGCGGCCTATTAAGTGAGCATAGGGAAGTGTTCTGCCCATCCTTCGTGTTTGTTACACTCACACTAATGGAAGGTGAACTTGTGATGGTAGTTGTGTGCCGACCGTAAAGAGATCCTTGATCAACTCCAAATGAAACAAATGAAGACACAAACGTAGAATTTTACAGGCTTGCCCCTCTGACTTGTATAGAAATGGCCCACAAAATTCAATGCCTGTGACTTCGAATTTAAGACCATCAAGACGTTCCTTTGCAAAAGCCGTCATTATATGCTCCACTACTCAAGGCTTCATTCGAAAGCATCTTATACATTTGATTACTGCCTTCATCACCGTCTTCCTCCCCCCAATAGGCCATTAGGGCTCTCTAGGATTCTATCCAATTGGAATTTCGCAGTCTTTTTCGAAACCAACTTTTTTCAGTACTGTTGTGGCCATGTTGCATATCGCAGACCAATTTACTTCTGGTTCAAGCATAATGTCCACCAGGTTACAAGCGGCTGGCGTCCCCCCAACCCTTATGCTCAGATCTCTTCGTTCATTTTCGAATCTCGGACAGACAATACATGTGTTCTGCGTCTTTATTATCCGCCTCGCAGAGTGGGCAGTGCGGATAACGTTCATGTTAAACCTATTCAAGTAGTATTTATAGTATCCATTTCCTGTCAGCAGTTGTGTTAAGTAAAAGTCCACATGTCCATTCTTCCGTCCCAGCCATCTCTGCAGTTCTGGGATAAGCTTATACGTCCATCGTCCTTTGCTACTACTTACCCATTTCTCTTGCCACTTAGCAATGGTAAGTTCTCTGCACCTTTTCCGTAGGGATTCAGCAGTTGCGATCCCTGTGCTGCCTGCGCGGATATCAGCTGATTCCACTGCTAGCAGGTCAATCGGTATGACTCCCCGCGTCATGGGATACCGTGCAGAACGCACAGCATACCCGCAGGGCACATATAGGAGCAGCGTACATCAGCGTCGATGTGACAACGCTAACCAGTAATCTACGTACTGGTTGCCTCGGCCCCGAGTGCTTGCCATAATTCGAAATTGGGGCCGTAGTCCTACCTGAATTGCCTATCTTAGGCTCGGGCGAGATTTAATTGTGGCTTTTCCAACTTTCATAGTAGCCGTCTCCACTTTCAGTCTTGTGATCTGCTAAGGCGAGTCCCTTGGAGTCGAGTTTCAAATTCTTTCCGCATCTGAGAGTTTCTTGGCCGTAACTCCTAAGGCTACGTCATCCGCGAAGCCAATGACTCGTGCCCCTTCGGTCTTCGTGATCCTAAGGATCCCATCTTAAATGAAAATCCACCTAGGCCTATGAATGATCCTTGGTGGACTCCTCTGACCCTGTGGGTCGATTTCCCGGTGTAATATGTTTAAACGTGTAGGATTTTCCATAAAGCCCAAATCATATAAGTCCAATTCATTTAGGTTAGATATCCATTTGGATGATTTTTATTTGTATTGTATTCGGAGCAGAGCAGCCGTTGTTGCCGCTCTGAGCTCAAAAGAGTTTCTTTTTTTTTTTTTTAAATGCTTTGCTATTTATTTATTGAATCTTCTCCCTTTGGATACTAACAATAAGTGTATCAAATCTTAGACTAATTAATCTAACTCACAGTCATATGACTGATGTTGTGCTAAAGGGGCCCGAAAGTTATAGCTGGCTTGGCAGGTCGTTGCGTTGTAGACGGGATCGGCTGGAAACCCAAGTCAAGCCTCTTGCGAGGCGATTGGGGTGCACAGAGAGTTTTTCGTTGTAGGACGCTTTTTGTTTGTCTATTTCATCTTTAACGGTAAGAATGCTTAGGTCCCTGTGGATGTTTTGATTGCGAATATACCGATTGAGCGCGCTGTATAATGTCTATGTTGCTTCTGCTGGCGTTCCCCCATAGCTGGGAGCCATATGTCCAGATGGGCTTGAGAGTGGAGTTGTAGAGCAAAACCTTGTAGTCCAGACGCAGGGGCGAACGAGCGTTAAGAATCCAGTGGAAGCTGCTGGCCTTTAGTTTTAGATGTATGTACTTTCTTGCGTTCGATGTGTCTTCTCCAGGTTAGTCGTCTGTCAAGGTGGACGCCGAGATACGTTACATCGTTGACTTGGGGAATCTGCGTATTATTCAATAATAGTGGAGGGCATGTTTGCCTGTTGAGAATAAACGTTATGTGTTTACATTTTTGTCCATTTATTTTAATCCGCCAATCAGATAGCCACCTCTCTACTACGAGGAGGTGGTTTGCTAGCTGTGTTGTGGCTCGGCCTGGGCACCTCGAGCGACTTAAAATTGCGGTGTCGTCAGCGAACGTAGATGTTGTTAGCTGCTCGTTCGCGGGAATATCCGCTGTGTATAGGAGGAACAGAGTAGGCCCTAGCGCGCTTCCTTGCGGGACTCCAGCTTTGATAATTTAGTCGTCGGATGTTGTTGTATTGCACCTTACTGCGAAGGTCCTGTTGTATAGATACGACTCAAGAAGCTTGTGAGTGTAATCAGGTAAGTGTGTTTTGATTTTGTGCATGAGGCCATCTAGCCATACTCGATCGAAGGCTTGAGATACATCGAGGAATATTGCGCTGCAGTATTCCCGATGCTCAAAGGCTGTGCGTATTTCTGGTGTTATTCTGTTAACTTGTTCGATTGTTCCATGGTTTTGACGAAATCCAAATTGATGAGGAGGGATAACATTGTGTGCTCCTAGATATGGTGTTATGCGAGTTAGAAGGCATTTTTCGAACAGCTTAGACAGACACGATAATAAACTAATTGGTCTGTAGGATGACGGAATTGTGTGGTCTTTTCCGGGCTTCGGTATCATAATGATAATAGATTTTTTTCCATTTTTTTCGGATAGTAGCCGAGAGTTATAATCCCATTGAAGAGCTTACAGATAACCTCAATGGCAGAGTTTGGAAGTTCAATTAACATTTTTGGGGTTATTTGGTCACCGCCAGGGGCCTTTTTTGGTTTCAGTTCCCCAATGACTTTCGCGATCTCCTTTGGCTGAAACAATGGTGGTAGGG
Source organism: Drosophila suzukii (assembly GCF_043229965.1). Taxonomy (NCBI): domain Eukaryota; kingdom Metazoa; phylum Arthropoda; class Insecta; order Diptera; family Drosophilidae; genus Drosophila; species Drosophila suzukii. The sequence continues at coordinate 9,200,940 of NC_092085.1, forward strand.
AAATAGATTCAGATTCGATTTGTGGTAGGAAAAATGAACCAGTGGCAGTGTTCGGCTGGAAGACGTTTCTTAGATGTAACGCAAAAGTTTCGGCTCTATCTTCGTCGCTGCGGGCCCAGATGCCAGATGAGTTTCTTATCGGAGTGACTGTTTCGATTGGAGAGCTCAGATTTGGGTGAGCCCTCCACAGAGGATGTTTTGTACTGGTTGGCGATAGTTTTTTAATGTACTGCAGCTGTGCATTTTCTGTTTCTTGCTTTAGAGCTCGATTTAGTGAGCGAGTGGCTTCCTTAAGACGTTGTTTTGATGACGGCGATCTGTTGGTTTGCCAGGCACGTCGCAGGCGCCTCTTTTCTAGGACTAACCGTTCAATTTGCAGATTAGTTTTGAAGTGGTTGGTTTGCGCGTCCCTGCCTTGTGGTGTTGAGATAGTGGCTGCCTCCACGAATACTTCTTCAAGAGCATCGGTAGAGCAGTCGATGTCCGCTTCGATGTTGAAGTGAGGGGTTAATTTGATGTGTGAGCTTACATACTTTTTATATTTTAACCAGTTGGTTCTGTGCGACGTCAGCCTGAGGGGGTGATCTCTGGTTCTTGTGCTTTGAAGAAGTGTTATTAGCACTGGCGAATGGTCTGACGACAGGTCCGAAAGCGCTTTGGCGCTTATTATATTGCGGGGAATGTTTTTTGTCACCGCAAAGTCTTTTAGGTCTGGAACTTTCCTGGGGTCTGTTGGCCAGTATGTGGGGCTGCCAGGGGAAACATAGTCTAATTTGTTGTTCGGTTTTATGATTGCATTGTATAATTGCCTTCCTTTGGGAGTCACAAGGCGTGATCCCCAGTGCGTGTGTTTGGCATTATAGTCCCCTGCAGCTATAAAGCGGTCTCCAAGCAAGTTGTAGAAGTCCATGAATTGTCCTTCAGAAATTGTAAAGCGAGGCGGGCAGTAGACAGCGGCTATGGTGAGGTTTCCGTTGCCTGACTGCACTTTGATAGACGTGGCTTGCAGGTAATTGAGTAGTTGAAAACCTTTGATGAAAGTGGTGCTTGATGCGTTCCCTGATTAGGATGCCGGTTCCGCCGCGGGCTTTACCATCTGGATGGTCTGTGCGGTAGAAAGTGTAGCCTCTTATTTGGAAGTTGTATTTGTTTGTGAGGTGCGTCCCTACCAGTAGCATAATGTCGATATGATTTTCATTCAGGAACTGTGTTACTTCAAGGTTGTGCCGTGAAACGCCATTGGCGTTCCACATTGTTATTCGTAGATTTGCCATCTGATTATTTGGACTGCTTAGCTGCAAGTAGCTGTAACACCATGTTCTGGTTTTGAACCAGTGTTTGCATGGTCGTTTTCATGAATGACATAAGTTCCATCATACTTTGTTGCATGATGACCATCATAGTTTCCAGAGTGCTTTGCGACTGTTCTTGGATCTGCTGAGCGTTTCCTAGATTAGACTGGAGTGGGATTTTCGTCCCCGATCGAAGGGCATCGGCGTATGAGAATCCTTTCTGGGTATTTAGTTGACCAAAGGAGGATCTTGCAGCCGTGCCGAAAAATACTTCCGGCGTCGTACGCGAGTAAGTGTAAGCATTTTGGGTATTCTGATGACCCGTTGCTATCACTTTTCGCATGCGTTCCTTCATCTCCTTGTAGACCGGACAGCCCCTGTAGTTTGCCGTGTGGTTACCTTGGCAGTTAACGCATTTTTTCTTTTTGGGGTCTTCTTTGTTGGCAGGGCAGTTAGCCGAATTGTGGAAGTCTCCACAAGCTACACAGACTGTTCGAAGCGAACAGTAAGCCCTGGTGTGTCCATACTCCTGACAATTTGTGCATTACATTGGGCCGTTCCTTTTATGTGGCTCTTCCTCGTTAATTCTTCGGTGCAATAAGTATTGCAGGTTATAAATGGGGTGCACTTCATTTTTCTTCAAGACTCTGCTGTCTAGCTCCAGCTCGACACTGAAGAGTGGTTGCGGCTCTTTTTTCCTGTTTATAATGTTACTGACGTTCTTTGCAGAAAACCCTTTTTCCTTGAGAGCATCGATAACTTCCTTGGCGGTTACGTCGGGCTCGATTCCTTTTATTACCACTGGCAGGCCCTTGCTGCTTTTTAGTTGGTACGTATAGTAGCTTTTCCTAGCTTCCTCCAGGTATTTGGATACTGCTCGGAAATGTTCTTCAGATTTGGTCTGAAGCTTGGTTTCATGGATATCCCCTTTTGTGACCGGAACAACATGAAAGTTTCCGTCTCTGGTCAGCGCAACAATTTTGTTGACCGGGGCGTTCGAGATTTTCTCCCTAATGTAAATTGGTGGGGGCTTAGGTTTCGGTTGAGTCTCCTGGGCCCGTCCTGATTCATTTTCTGCTAGAAGCGCAAATCGATTGCTGTCGGATCTCCCGGGTAATATATCTTCTACTTGGACACGGTTTATTTTTGACTTGTTACCTACCGCGGTGTTCTGCGGGCTAAGCTTACGCTTGATATGGATGTACCGATCTAGTCCGGTCTGTATGGCCGGACCCGCTTGCTGAGTTTTGTTTTGGTTTTGATTTGTTGTCGTGAATTTTGTTGCCGTTGTATTTAGAGCTGCGGTTGCAGTCGATTCCGAAATAATAGTCGTAGCTGCGGTTGTCGTTGGTTTTTTTGCCGTAGCTGTAGTTGTTGCTGACAAATTTAGTGCGGATGCAGAAGTTTTACCGTTGCATGTTGTTGGTGCGCCAGGGGTCGAAACTGATGGTGGGGGGGTTTTGCATTGTTTTAAATGCTTTGCTATTTATTTATTGAATCTTCTCCCTTTGGATACTAACAATAAGTGTATTAAATCTTATACTAATTCATCTAACTAACAGTCATATGACTGATGTTGTGCTAAAGGGGCCCCGAAAGTTATTGCTGGCTTGGCAGGTCGTTGCGTTGTAGACGGGATAGGCTGGAAACACAAGTCAAGCCTCTTGTGAGGCGGTTGGATGCACAGAGAGCTTTTAATTGTAGGATGTTTTTTTTGTTTGTCTATTTCATCTTTTACGGTAAGAATGCCTAGGTCCCTGTGCATGTTTTGGTTGCAAATATACCATGGTGCCCCAGTGATAGTTCGCAGGATTTTCGATTGAACGAGCTGTATAATATCTATGTTGCTGCTGCTGGCGTTCCCCCATAGCTGGGAGCCATATGTCCAGATGGGCTTTAGAGTGGAGTTGTAGAGCAAAACCTTGTAGTCCAGACGCAGAGGCGAACGAGCGCTAAGAATCCATGGAAGCTGCTGGCTTTTAGTTTTAGATGTACTTTCTTGCGTTCGATGTGTCTTCTCCAGTTTTGTCGTCTGTCAATGGACGCCGAGATAAACGTTATGTGTTTACATTTTTGTTCATTTATTTTAATCCGCCAATCAGATAGCCACCTCTCTACTACGAGGAGGTGGTTTGCTAGCTGTGTTGTGGCTCGGCCTGGGCACCTCGAGCGACTTAAAATTGCGGTGTCGTCAGCGAACGTAGATGTTGTTAGCTGCTCGTTCGCGGGAACATCCGCTGTGTATAGGAGGAACAGAGTAGGCCCTAGCGCGCTTCCTTGCGGGACCCCAGCTTTGATAATGTAGTCGTCGGATGTTGTTGTATTGCACCTTACTGCGAAGGTCCTGTTGTATAGATACGACTCAAGAAGCTTGTGAGTGTAATCAGGTAAGTGTGTTTTGATTTTGTGCATGAGGCCATCTAGCCATACTCGATCGAAGGCTTGAGATACATCGAGGAATATTGCGCTGCAGTATTCCCGATGCTCAAAGGCTGTGCGTATTTCTGGTGTTATTCTGTTAACTTGTTCGATTGTTCCATGGTTTTGACGAAATCCAAATTGATGAGCAGGGATAACATTGTGTGCTCCTAGATATGGTGTTATGCGAGTTAGAAGGCATTTTTCGAACAGCTTAGACAGACACGATAATAAACTAATTGGTCTGTAGGATGACGGAATTGTGTGGTCTTTTCCGGGCTTCGGTATCATAATGATAATAGATTTTTTCCATTTTTTTCGGATAGTAGCCGAGAGTTATAATCCCATTGAAGAGCTTACAGATAACCTCAATGGCAGAGTTTGGAAGTTCAATTAACATTTTTGGGGTTATTTGGTCACCGCCAGGGGCCTTTTTTGGTTTCAGTTCCCCAATGACTTTCGCGATCTCCTTTGGCTGAAACAATGGTGGTAGGGAAATAGATTCAGATTCGATTTGTGGTAGGAAAAATGAACCAGTGGCAGGGTTCGGCTGGAAGACGCCCAGATGCCAGATGAGTTTCTTATCGGAGTGACTGTTTCGATTGGAGAGCTCAGATTTGGGTGAGCCCTCCACAGAGGATGTTTTGTACTGGTTGGCGATAGTTTTTTAATGTACTGCAGCTGTGCATTTTCTGTTTCTTGCTTTAGAGCTCGATTTAGTGAGCGAGTGGCTTCCTTAAGACGTTGTTTTGATGACGGCGATCTGTTGGTTTGCCAGGCACGTCGCAGGCGCCTCTTTTCTAAGACTAACCGTTCAATTTGCAGATTAGTTTTGAAGTGGTTGGTTTGCGCGTCCCTGCCTTGTGGTGTTGAGATAGTGGCTGCCTCCACGAATACTTCTTCAAGAGCATCGGTAGAGCAGTCGATGTCCGCTTCGATGTTGAAGTGAGGGGTTAATTTGATGTGTGAGCTTACATACTTTTTATATTTTAACCAGTTGGTTCTGTGCGACGTCAGCCTGAGGGGGTGATCTCTGGTTCTTGTGCTTTGAAGAAGTGTTATTAGCACTGGCGAATGGTCTGACGACAGGTCCGAAAGCGCTTTGGCGCTTATTATATTGCGGGGAATGTTTTTTGTCACCGCAAAGTCTATTAGGTCTGGAACTTTCCTGGGGTCTGTTGGCCAGTATGTGGGGCTTCCAGGGGAAACATAGTCTAATTTGTTGTTCGGTTTTATGATTGCATTGTATAATTGCCTTCCTTTGGGAGTCACAAGGCGTGATCCCCAGTGCGTGTGTTTGGCATTATAGTCCCCTGCAGCTATAAAGCGGTCTCCAAGCAAGTTGTAGAAGTCCATGAATTGTCCTTCAGAAATTGTAAAGCGAGGCGGGCAGTAGACAGCGGCTATGGTGAGGTTTCCGTTGCCTGACTGCACTTTGATAGACGTGGCTTGCAGGTAATTAGTTGAAAACCTTTGGTGAAAGTGGTGCTTGATGCGTTCCCTGATTAGGATGCCGGTTCCGCCGCGGGCTTTACCATCTTGATGGTCTGTGCGGTAGAAAGTGTAGCCTCTTATTTGGAAGTTGTATTTGTTTGTGAGGTGCGTCTCTACCAGTAGCATAATGTCGATATGATTTTCATTCAGGAACTGTGTTACTTCAAGGTTGTGCCGTGAAACGCCATTGGCGTTCCACATTGTTATTCGTAGATTTGCCATCTGATTATTTGGACTGCTTAGCTGCAAGTAGCTTTAACACCATGTTCTGGTTTTGAACGTGTTTGCATGGTCGTTTTCATGAATGACATAAGTTCCATCATACTTTGTTGCACGGTGACCATCATAGTTTCCAGAGTGCTTTGCGACTGTTCTTGGATCTGCTGAGCGTTTCCTAGATTAGACTGGAGTGGGTTTTCCGTCCCCGATCGAAGGGCATCGGCGTATGAGAATCCTTTCTGGGTATTTAGTTGACCAAAGGAGGATCTTGCAGCCGTGCCGAAAAATACTTCCGGCGTCGTACGCGAGTAAGTGTACGCATTTTGGGTATTCTGATGACGCGTTGGTATCACTTTTCGCATGCGGTCCTTCATCTCCTTGTAGACCGGACAGCCCCTGTAGTTTGCCGTGTGGTTACCTTGGCAGTTAACGCATTTTTTCTTTTTGGGGTCTTCTTTGTTGGCAGGGCAGTTAGCCGAATTGTGGAAGTCTCCACAAGCTACACAGACTGTTCGAAGCGAACAGTATGCCCTGGTGTGTCCATACTCCTGACAATTTGTGCATTGCACTGGGCCGTTCCTTTTATGTGGCTCTTCCACGTAAATTCTTCGGTGCAATAAGTATTGCAGGTTATAAATGGGGTGCACTTCATTTTTCTTCAAGACTCTGCTGTCTATCTCCAGCTCGACACTGAAGAGTGGTTGCGGCTCTTTTTTCCTGTTTATAATGTTACTGACGTTCTTTGCAGAAAACCCTTTTTCCTTGAGAGCATCGATAACTTCCTTGGCGGTTACGTCGGGCTCGATTCCTTTTATTACCACTGGCAGGCCCTTGCTGCTTTTTAGTTGGTACGTATAGTAGCTTTTCCTAGCTTCCTCCAGGTATTTGGATACTGCTCGGAAATGTTCTTCAGATTTGGTCTGAAGCTTGGTTTCATGGATATCCCCTTTTGTGACCGGAACAACATGAAAGTTTCCGTCTCTGGTCAGCGCAACAATTTTGTTGACCAGGGCGTTCGAGATTTTCTCCCTAATCTAAATTGGTGGGGGCTTAGGTTTCGGTTGGGTCTCCTGGGCCCGTCCTGATTCATTTTCTGCTAGAAGCACAAATCGATTGCTGTCGGATCTCCCGGGTAATATATCTTCTACTTGGACACGGTTTATTTTTGACTTGTTACCTACCGCGGTGTTCTGCGGGCTAAGCTTACGCTTGATATGGATGTACCGATCTAGTCCGGTCTGTATGGCCGGACCCGCTTGCTGAGTTTTGTTTTGGTTTTGATTTGTTGTCGTGAATTTTGTTGCCGTTGTATTTAGAGCTGCGGTTGCAGTCGATTCCGAAATAATAGTCGTAGCTGCGGTTGTCGTTGGTTTTTTTGCCGTAGCTGTAGTTGTTGCTGACAAATTTAGTGCGGATGCAGAAGTTTTACCGTTGCATGTTGTTGGTGCGCCAGGGGTCGAAACTGATGGTGGGGGGGTTTTGCATTGTTGACTCCACACCGTCGGAGTAGGGGTAGCCGTAAGTAAGCATGGTGAGCAAGATCGTGCTCTTTGGCTATCGACCGACAGTAGGGTCGTTTTTTGCACTTCGCTATCACGCGTTGAGACATACGAAAAGTAACCGTCTCTTCGGCTCGCGGAGCTGAGTCGCTCTTTATTCTGTTCGTAGCTCATTGAGCTTTTATTAGCGTGGCACTTAATTATTATTATAAGATAAAATAATTATGTGCCAGTTTAAGACATTACACCGATTTTGTGGGTTGAAACCTAAATTTCTTTCGGTTTTAGCGTCTTTTCGCTTATTTGAAATTAAACTGTTTAGTTTTTGTGTTTTGTTTGCATTTAATTTATCAACTTTCTTGCACTTTTCGCGGAGCTAGCACAAGACACGTCCACTCTCTTCAGCGGCAGATATGAACGTGAGTTCATATGAGTTTCTTCACAAACTTAATTTTCTTAGGAGCTAAGGAGGTCTAAGTCTCATAGCGGCGCTGCCAACAGCTAGCTATGCTCACTTTTTCTGGAGCGCGGAGGTATATGTATGTACTTGACTTTGGCTGAGCGTCCGGCGTGTGCAACAGAATGCTGACACTTGCACTTTCTGTGTACGCCGCTGATCGACTCATGTTTCGGCCACTTAGGTTTTTGACCGAGCCTTTGTTTATGTAAACACTGCAACAAAGTGTTACAGTGTGTTTCATTCAAGTACTCTTGGTACAGTAGATATTCAATTTAAGTGCATACTACATCTCCCTCCTTTTGAAAAATAACGTAATATAATGAAGTTATTTTCTTTGAGCAAAATTTTGAGAAAATTAATATTATTTATAGCAATAAGATTACATTTTTTATATAATTATTATGTACTATTTGTTTTTTATTTTAGTTATTTATTATAGTTATGTTATCTCTATCTCCTATTTGTTCTACCCTATAAGGACCTGTATATTTCGAATCTAACTTATGTCCTGTTTCATGTATCAATAAAACCTGATCTCCTATTTTTAAATCGAAATTTAAAATAGTTTTGTCGTAGCTAATTTTCTGTTTTAACTTATGAGATTCTAGCATTAGTCTAGCTCTCTTAATTGCCTGTTTTAATCTAAATTTGGATTCCTTAGCATAATCTTCTGTATTATAAAGGGGTTTTATTTTATCTATGCTATTAAAATGTTTTGGTAGATTTGAAGTTTTACCAAAAACTAGCTCATATGGACAATAGCCAAGTGCCATAGATGGAGTTGTATTAAAACAATAGACGAAGTATCGTAGCCATACATCCCAATCTGTTTTATCAACTGAGATTTATGAACGAATGAACTCATTGAATGTTCTGTGGCTTCGCTCCACGGTACCTACAGTCTGGTGGTGGTGTGCAGTGTAATTTATGTTTTTAATATGTAAGTAGATCTTCAATAATAGATTTTTTATATTCTGTTCCCATGTCCGTAATGAACGTCTTCATTGGACCGTACTTTTGAATAAAATCTTCAAGTATAGCTTTTGCTACTGTACTTGCACTTTTATTTGGTATAGGTATAGCTACTAGGTATTTAGTTAAATCGCAGATGAGTGTTACTGCGTATTCGTTTACAATATTAGATTTTGGAAGTGGACCAATAGTATCTACAATTACTATATCAAAAGCTCTTTGTGGAGTTTCGGTTATAGTTAGTGGGGTCTTAGTATGTTTGGTCGTTTTCGACTTTTGCCATTTAGGACATTTCTTTATGTACTCTTTTATGTCTTTGGACATATTTTTCCAGTAGTAGTGTCTCTGGACCTTGACCAAGGTTTTTGTAATGCCTGTATGACCACCTTGTATTGGATCATCATGGAATGTAGACAATATAGCTTCTTTTTCTTTATAACTTTTGCCGGGTTGAGTAACGCTACTCTCAATGATTTCAATATATTATTGCCCATCATTTTAAAATTATCAATTGAAACATGTTCAAAGATATTTTCCCACGGTGCCACTTTGAGTTGGCTGACTTTGTGAATACCAGCCTGCTTTTCAAGCCTTTGAAAGAATGGACCTAAGTCAATGGTTCAATTAGTAAACAAATCGCTAACATCATATCTTGCTGTAATTTTCTTTCCGTGCTTAAATAAACACATTTTATTACTTACATGCAAGGTTACTACTTTACGTACTTCATCATTATTAATGACTTCAAATACGTTGGGCTTTGAAGCTTTTTCTATAGATTGCTTTTGAACTTCTATTTGATCTTTTCCTGCGTAGGATTTTTGTCTACTTTGGTTTCTGGTAGTGACTTTCAGAATTGTATTGCTTGTTTGTATATTTTTGAAGTCTGTGATGGTTTTTCTAGAGAGCGCATCGGCTACATAGTTGTCTTTACCCTTTAGATACTCCACCGTAAAATTATATTCCTCTAATTCAAGTCTCATTCGTGTTAGTTTGGAACTTGGATTTACCATTGAAAATAAGTATGTCAGTGCTCTATGGTCTGTTTTGACAGTGAAGTGTCTACCATAAATATATGGTCTGAAGTGTATTATTGCCCAATGAATGGATGCTAATTCTTGTTCTGTAGTGCTCTTGTTGCTTTCACCTTTCGTAAAGGATCTTGATGCGTATGCCACTGGAAGCTGTAGTCCATTTTTGTTTTGAGTTAGGACTGCTCCACAAGCGTATTTGCTAGCATCTGTGATCATGCAAAATTCTTTGCTAAAATCTGGGTATTGCAACAGAGTGGGATTTATTAATGCTGATTTAAGATGTTCGAAGGCGTGTTGACATTGTGTTGTCCATTCGAATTTTACATCTTTCTTACATAATCTTGTTATGTGACGGGAGTATTCAGCAAAATTCTTTATAAAACGTCGGTAATAATTGCAAAATGCAATGAATTTTCTAGCGCTGTCCGCATCATGTGGGACTGGATAATTTTGAATTACGTCGTATTTTTTGTCGTCGGGCAAGATTCCTTTATCTGTGCATTTATGTCCTAAGAAAGTGACTTCATGCATGAAAAATGAACATTATTCAGAATGTAACTTCAAGTTGTGTTTTCTACATTTCTCGAAAACATCAGTTAAGTTCTTGAGCATATGTTTATCGGAACAACCTATGACTATTAAGTCATCTGTATAAAGAAATGCTTGCGAAGGTTCTAATCCAGAGAAAGCTATAGTCATCATTCTCTGAAAAGAGTTTGGCACTATTTTTAAACCGAATGGTAATCGCGTGAAGCGGTACGAACCATTGATTGTTGAAAAAGATGTTATATCCCGTGAACTTTTTTCCAGTTCAACTTGATGAAAACCTGACATTAAGTCAATGCATGAGAAATATTTTGCTCTACCTAGTTGATCTAAAATATCATCGATTCTAGGGAGTGGAAATTTATCAGACAAGAGTTTTTTATTAATGTGACGATACTCAATTACTAATCGCCATTTTTTATTTTCCGAATTTGGAAGTAACTTTTTTGGTACTAACAAAAGTGGGCTATTATAAGGTGGTACAGAGGGTTCCACTATTTCATCATTGATGAGTTTTTGGACTTGTTTTTGAATTTCGTCTTGTTGACTATGAGGATTTCTATAATTTTTTATATATACGGGTTCATCATCAATTCATCTCAGCTTTTGTTAATAAAAATTTTTGGTAGTGATCGATTCGGTTTCTAGTCCGAACACATCACTATACTGGGTGCATAATGCTGTAAGTTGTTCATTGAATTGAGGCGGGAAGTTTTTTGCAAGTTGGGATAACACAATTTTTTGTCTGTCTTCTAAGTCCGTTTTTACTATTTCGTAGTTTGAAAGTGGTTCATGATGAATGTTTTTGATATAGACTACTTGATCTGTGTTTGTAGTATTTAGTAATCTTATATATGCATTTTGGACTGTTGCTATGGTATTTGCGATATAGATTTTTGGGACGACTTGGGATCTTGCTGGCAGAATTAGGGAGTTGTTGCCAGAACTGTATGCTATTAGAACATAATTTGGATATTTTAGGTTATTTGGTCTTATTATAAGCCAGTCTTCAGAGGGCTTGAAGTCTAATTGACAGTTGTATCTTTTGATAAAATCGATTCCTAATATTCCATCACATGGAATAGCGAATTGCATATTTACGATATGGAAATCATGTGGAATTATGTACTTAGAAGTTTTAATTTCAATAGAAGTTAAGCCTTTTGATTTGGTAACTTCCTGACTTATACCCTGTATGTTTATGATGTGATTATCTTGAATGTTTTGAAAATTATCGGAATTTTCCTTCAATAAGGAATTTTCTTTCAATAAGTATATTTCCGCACCTGTGTCTAGTAAGAGAACTAATTGTATTCCTGTTGCTACGTTCATGAAAGTGACAAATGTATTTTGACTGAGATTTAGAGTGTGAATTTTGATGTTGTTTACTGTCGTGTATCTAAAGGTGGTTGGGAGTTTCCCGAATTTGTTTGTGCTACTCTAACATTGTTATTGTGGTTGTTGTTGTTTCCCCCACGGCTGTTTCCGCCGCTGGTGTTTCCACCACGGTTGTTGTTTCTGTAATAATTGTTATTTTGGTTATTGTTATTTCTGTTATAACCATTGTTTTGATTATATCCGTTTTTCTGATAATATCTGGTATTGTTATAATTACCTCGGTTATTACCTCGTCCGCGATTTCCACCGCGCTGCGGGTAATTTTTGTAACACAGGACAGTGTTTGGCTGTCCGGTTGCTTCAGTGCAACTGTTTACAAATTTTGATATGGCCGCGGGCAAGGCAAGAGTGCCGTGTGCAAAAACGGATAACGGAACTCCACCGGACTTTGGACTCTCCCGTGAACTTTGGACCGGGAGAAGAAGTGCCACATCTCGGCAGTGGAGCGGCACACAGGCGTGCCCCAAGCATCACGGGAATCAGCGGGACGGCAGCAGTGGGCGGAGCATCGATTGGATGCGGTACGTGAAGGACAATTGGGTCAACCAGGAGGCACGGACTTTGGACCCGGAGTGGAGAGATTCAGCGGGCCATGCGCAATAGGGAAATAACGGTTCCCGGAGGCCCTATATAAGGGCGCGGAGCGCTGGCAGCTGGATCAGTCGATCACAAGGAGTCAAACCGTCAAGATCACTTAGATACCAAAGTAAACAATCAAACGACCAGATAATCTACAAGGGAGCAAGGGAGAACAACAACAGCCTACAAGGAGCAAGATTGCTACGTCCAGACGTTCGGGATTATGATACCAGGAATCTCCGAATTGAGACGCAGGTAGCTGAGGTCCAGAGGGCATCTCACGGCTAGGTCAAGGCGGTCGATTAACCTTATCCACAAAGGCCTGGCGTTACTCCTGGAGAAAATATAACAAGCCAGAAGGGAGAGCGGTCGATCGGTACGGGCTCGAGTGGAATTGTCCAAGAGAGCCCTACAGATTCGACTTGCGAGGTCCCGGAGCGGCGTGCCCGAACCCCAAATATAACAAGCCAGAAGGGACAGCGGTCGATCGGTACGGTCTGGAGTGGAATTGTCCAGGAGAGCCCTTCGGATTCGACTTGCGAGGTCCCGGAGCGGCGTGCCTGAACCCCGAGTACCAAAAGCCATGCGGAAAAGTCCCGGACCAAAAGCAAAAGGGTGAGGCTAGGGTGGAACGTTCGTTTACACTAGGCGTGGAAGCGAAGTAAAGCGCGAGGCAGCTTCCTGCCCCCCTCCAGTGGGATCATCCGGGACAGAGCAAGGGACAGGCGGCGGTGTGTCGAAAGGAGCGATCCTGGAGAGCGCAGCTTCTGTTCACCCTAGTCTGAGAACGGTGACGCTTCCCTAAGCCCGTACTGCTGATCCCCCTCGCGAGTCCGAGTCGTTACCAGCAGTCACCAAGTAACGCGTAAGAAGCGAACAGCGAGCGAGCTGCGAGAATCTTCAGGGAGCTGCGAGGATCTTCAGGGAGCTGCGAGTATCTTCAGGGAGCTGCGAGGATCTTCAGGGAGCTGCGAGTATCTTCAGGGAGCTACAGGTCTGGAGCACCGAGTCATCAAGGCGAGAGGTCGTCGAGTCAATCAGGACCGTCGGAAGTAACGAAGGTCACAAGCAACGAGTCAAGGCCAACCAAGCGACTAAGACACTTGTTATAATATACCCGCAATAAACCCAATACGAACCCGTGAGTTCTGCGCTTTCTCACTGAGCTACTGGGCGGTCACGTTAATATAAATTTGGTGGGACGAACACACAATATACTGAGCTGGCCGCACGAATCTCGTAGCGAGCAGACCATAAAAATCAGTTCGTTACATCTGGCGCCCAACGTGATTGTCCCAGCAATGAAAGCAATTTAAACAGAATGGGGAAGAAGTGGATCTACCGGCTTAAAAAGGAGGACTTCGCCAATGTCGCACAGAGGCTTAATGTCACCCTGGACGGCAGATTACAGGACATGAGAAAAGCATTATCCGAGTAATACTCAGAAACGGATAATGACCCACAACTCGTTGACATCTGGGCCTATTTGGAAGCCACATACCACGACAAATCCGGCCCCAGCATCACGTTAACAAACGCCGAAGGGGACAACTTAGTGGCAAGCCTGAGCGTTGACAATCTATAAAGGGAGGCAAACAGGAGAGAATCAAGCCAAGACAGGAAAACAACAGCGCTGATCTCGAGACCCAACCAATCAGACTATGCAAGGATCGCTAAACAGGTCCGCGAATGGTCGTTCAGGTTCGACGGGGCGGAAAAACCGTTCGAGTTCCTGGAACAGGTGGAATGGTCCGCCAACACATATGGCTTGGAGTTAGACATGATTCCCCGAGCGATGCCTGAATTGCCGAGAGGAAGGGCTCTGAAGTGGTTTATCGCCAACTAAAAACAATGGAAAACATGGGCGGAGTTCATAGATAGTTTCCACACATACTTTCTACCGAGAGACTTCTTCACCAGGCTGGCGGATCAGGTCAGGCAACGGAAGCAGGGCTTCAGCGAGTCATTCAAAGACTACGACATGCAGACGATGGTGAGCGCAGCCAGCGCAGGTAACATGCAGAAGATGCGAAGAGACAGGAATCCAGGAGACACGGGGAAACGACCAATGGTCGCCACCTAACCGAGTACCACGGCAGCAGGCAACAGGAGCACCACGCGGAGGCCAATGGACACCACCACAACAGCAACAGATGCAGCTAGCAAAACAATGTTTGGAGGCCACCAAATACAACACAAAGGCCTCGTGAAACGACACACATCACAGACTCCCAGGAGGCCTGCCGAAAGTGCGGCGGTCATGGACACTGGGCGCGGGGATGTCGGCACCAACGCCTGTTGTTCTGATGGGTGTGCGGGAGAGTAGGCGTCAGGAGCGTCGAATGCTGCCAGCAGGCGGGAAATGCCCAGCGATCTTAGCCGCAGAGAGGCGAGCGGTGGTCGCAAGATGCTACCTCTCCTAACTAACAGGAAAGCTGATCGAGAAGGAGCAGCAGTTGTCCGCAGCGGTGACAATTGGTGAGGGCACATACAAGGCCACAATCGACACCGGGGCAACAGAAAGCTTTACGGACGAAATGTTTATTCCAATGGAGAGTAATGCCGTTCGGGCTTCATTCGGCGTCAGCGACTTTTCAACGGGACCGGGTGATCGGCCCCGAAATGTCGCGGCACGCATTTGCTTACCAGGACGACATCATAGTAATCGGGCGCTCGCTGGAAGAACACAAGACCAACCTAGAGGAAGTGTTCCGACGACTAAAGGAGGCAAATCTGAGATTAAACCCGGAGAAGTGTCAATTTTTCAAGAAAGAGCTGTTATATCTCGGTCATCGAGTGACTATCGAAGGAATAGGCACGGATCCGGAAAAGGTAGCAGCCATCGCCGAACTAGAACCACCATCGACAGTAAGAGAGCTCCGACAGTACCTGGGCGTAGCATCATGGTACCGCCGGTTTGTACCTGACTTCGCAAAAATAGTCAAACCGTACTGGCATGCCCGGACTTCGACAAACCATTCATCTTGCAAACTGACGCAAGCGACTACGGCATCGGGGCAATCTTGACCCAGGAAACGGAACGAGGCAAAAAAGTAATCTCTTACTCAAGCCGAACGCTCAACGGCGCTGAGAAGAATTACTCAACTACCGAGAAGGAGTGCTTGGCAATCGTCTGGGCAATCCGAAAGCTCAAGCCGTATCTGGAAGGTTACCACTTTAAAGTAGTAACCGACCACATGGCATTGAAGTGGCTCAACAGCATAGAGAGCCCTTCAGGGAGGATCGCCAGATGGGCCCTGGAGTTGCAGCAGTACGACTTCGAAATAGCGTACAGGAAAGGGCAACTCAACGTGGTGGCAGACGCTTTGTCAAGGCAGCCATTGCCGGAAACGCTTCGAGGGATCAAGGAGACGTCGGCGACGGAAGCTTCTGCAGCATGCAGCTGGATTCTGGAAATGCGCGAAAAGATAAGGACCCAGCCGCAAAAGTATCCAGACTACGTGATGGAGGGCTACGGTATGTGCGGACTTCGTCGGACCCCTGCCGCGTTCGAAGCACGGCAACCAAATGCTGCTGGTATTGATAGACAGGTTCTCCAAGTGGACTGAGTTGGCTGCGAAGCGCGACGGCCGAATCCCTAAAGAAAGCTTTTAAAGAACGCATAATCGCGAGGTATGGGGTCCCCAAAATAGTCATAACGGACAACGGAGTCCAGTTTACCAGCAAAACCTTTAAGAGTTTCCTGGCCGAAATGGGAGCCAGGCAACAGTTCACAGCTCCATACACCCCACAGGAGAACCCGACTGAGAGAGCCAATAGGACGGTGAAAACAATGATTGCGCAGTTCGCAGGGCAGAACCAAAGAGACTGGGACGAAAAATGGCCAGAAATCATGCTGGCAGTAAACACGAGCGTTTCAGAATCCACAGGTTACACACCGTCGTTCATTACCCAAGGCAGAGAACCAAGACTACCGAGCGCCCTATACGACAGAGAATGTGCGGACCGGACGACCGACAGAGACCCCGGAAGAGAATGCTAACAAACTCTGGGAAATCTTCGAGATTGTAAGGCGGAACCTGGAGAAAGCATCCCAGGACCAGGCTAGGCATTATAACCTAAGGAGGAGGCAATGGACGCCAAAGGTGGGTGACGTCGTGTGGGCCAAGGAACACCATTTATCAAAAGCGGCCGAGGGGTTCGCAGCAAAATTGGCCCCAAGATACGACGGACCTTACCAAGTCATAGGTTTTGCGTCACCAGTAATCTGCAAAATACTTCACATAAACAAAAAGAATGAGCGGACCATCCACGTAAGCGAGCTGAAACAGCAACAAACGGAAAACACAAGCGAGCGGCTACAGCAAGCAGACACAACAGATGCAAAACAACATTAAAAGTCCAAGGATACCTCCAAGGATGACCAAAGGATAGTACGAAAGGATCCCAAGGATACCTACAAGGATGCCCAAAGGATACTACGAAAGGAGTCCAAGGATACCTCCAAGGATGCCCGAAGGATACTACGAAAGGAATCCAAGGATACCTTTAAGGATGACCAAAGGATACTACGAAAGGATCCCAAGGATACCTCCAAGGATGGCCAAAGGATACTACGAAGGGAGTCCAAGGATACCTCCAAGGATGACCAAAGGACACTACGAAAGGATCCCAAGGATACCTCCAAGGATGCCCAAAGGATACTACGAAAGGAGTCCAAGGATACCCCCAAGGATGCCCAAAGAATACTACGAAAGGAGTCAAAGGATACGTCCAAGGATTCCCAAAGGGTACTACGAACAAATTCCAAGGATACCTCCAAGGATACTACAGGGCATCTACAAAGGCGCGATGAAACACATAAAGGACATCAGGAGAACGTTAAGAACACAAAGGGAGCGAACCAGAGCGTCTAAGGTCTCGATTGGGACTGATCGGAGGAAAAGAAAAACACGCATCAAAAGTCTGCCGAAGGAAGGGGGAAGACGGCAAGGAGAGCGAGAGAGTGGGTTAATACAGGAAGCAGCCAAGCGACACCAAAATACTTACCTGCAGCGAAGCAAATGCGAAGTCCTCTCCGCACCAGCTTTCGAGTGTTGCCAGCGTAAGGCCAGGCTCAGCCGGCTGAGGACGATTGAAGGGCGAGAGAGGTCGTGTGGAGAGAGAAAGGATGAAATAGAAAGGAGTGAGGAAATGCGAAAACTTACCTAGAAAGTTGCAAAATCACCATGAGCCAGGGAAGGGGGCGCCTCGATAGGCGATCGATTGGCACTAGATGGAAGTGCGATCGATGGGTACACGTCAAATGGTAATATCGGCCAAAGGTGGAAATATCGCAACGAGCAGGTGGCAACGCCGCACCGTCGATATCGATATCGCACATCGATCACACACGAATGGTGTGACCAGGCGGAGGAAGCAAATAAAAGGAGTAGAACGCAGCGATGAGCAGCGAGCTGGGGATCGATAGCACACGAGTATCGATGTCCCAGTGGAGTCAGGAAAGATATCGGCGCGGGAGATTCAAGTTGCTACGAGGAGGATGGCCAGCGCTGTAGAAACTCAACGGAGTTAGGAGCGTCGTGGGAGCATCGAGGGAGCAACGAGGGAGCGCCGCGGGATTCACAAGGACTCGAAGGCTAGGATAAACAAGAAAACGCCGGAGAGTAGGAACAAGTTTAAAATGTTTCCCGAAGTAAGGGGGGAATGTGAGGAGTTGAATAACTACCCACAAATAGAAACAGCAGCAGATGGCCGGCCGCTTGCCAGATACGCGGCGAATTCGCGTAGTAACGGCGCGGCGAGGAGAGTTTGTAGACTTGGATGGAGAACGAGATAGTTTGGAGACCAAGGATGGAGAGCGAGAAAGTTTGGAGACCAAGGATGGAGATCGATAGAGTTTGGAGACCCAGGGTGGAGAGCGAGAGAGTTTGGAGACCTCGCGGGCAAGGCAAGAGTGCCGTGTGCAAAAACGGATAACGGAACTCCACCGGACTTTGGACTCTCCCGTGAACTTTGGACCGGGAGAAGAAGTGCCACATCTCGGCAGTGGAGCGGCACACAGGCGTGCCACAAGCATCACGGGAATCAGCGGGACGGCAGCAGTGGGCGGAGCATCGATTGGATGCGGTACGTGAAGGACAATTGGGTCAACCAGGAGGCACGGACTTTGGACCCGGAGTGGAGAGATTCAGCGGGCCATGCGCAATAGGGAAATAACGGTTCCCGGAGGCCCTATATAAGGGCGCAGAGCGCTGGCAGCTGGATCAGTCGATCACAAGGAGTCAAACCGTCAAGATCACTTAGATACCAAAGAAACAATCAAACGACCAGATAATCTACAAGGGAGCAACAACAACAGCCTACAAGGAGCAAGATTGCTACGTCCAGACGTTCGGGATTATGATACCAGGAATCTCCGAATTGAGACGCAGGTAGCTGAGGTCCAGAGGGCATCTCACGGCTAGGTCAAGGCGGTCGATTAACCTTATCCACAAAGGCCTGGCGTTACTCCTGGAGAAAATATAACAAGCCAGAAGGGAGAGCGGTCGATCGGTTCGGGCTCGAGTGGAATTGTCCAAGAGAGCCCTACAGATTCGACTTGCGAGGTCCCGGAGCGGCGTGCCCGAACCCCAAATATAACAAGCCAGAAGGGACAGCGGTCGATCGGTACGGTCTGGAGTGGAATTGTCCAGGAGAGCCCTTATGATTCGACTTGCGAGGTCCCGGAGCGGCGTGCCTGAGCCCCGAGTACCAAAAGCCATGCGGAAAAGTCCCGGACCAAAAGCAAAAGGGTGAGGCTAGGGTGGAACGTTCGTTTACACTAGGCGTGGAAGCGAAGTAAAGCGCGAGGCAGCTTCCTGCCCCCCTCCAGTGGGATCATCCGGGACAGAGCAAGGGACAGGCGGCGGTGTGTCGAAAGGAGCGATCCTGGAGAGCGCAGCTTCTGTTCACCCGTCTGAGAACGGTGACGCTTCCCTAAGCCCGTACTGCTGATCCCCCTCGCGAGTCCGAGTCGTTACCAGCAGTCACCAAGTAACGCGTAAGAAGCGAACAGCGAGCGAGCTGCGAGAATCTTCAGGGAGCTTCGAGGATCTTCAGGGAGCTGCGAGTATGTTCAGGGAGCTGCGAGGATCTTCAGGGAGCTGCGAGTATCTTCAGGGAGCTACAGGACTGGAGCACCGAGTCATCAAGGCGAGAGGTCGTCGAGTCAATCAGGACCGTCGGAAGTACCGAAGGTCACAAGCAACGAGTCAAGGCCAACCAAGCGACTAAGACACTTGTTATAATATACCCGCAATAAACCCAATTCGAACCCGTGAGTTCTGCGCTTTCTCACTGAGCTACTGGGCGGTCACGTTAATATAAATTTGGTGGGACGAACAGACAATATACTGAGCTGGTCGCACGAATCTCGTAGCGAGCAGACCATAAAAATCAGTTCGTTACATCTGGCGCCCAACGTGATTGTCCCAGCAATGAAAGCAATTTAAACAGAATGGGGAAGAAGTGGATCTACCGGCTTAAAAAGGAGGACTTCGCCAATGTCGCACAGAGGCTTAATGTCACCCTGGACGGCAGATTAGAGGACATGAGAAAAGCATTATCCGAGTAATACTCAGAAACGGATAATGACCCACAACTCGTTGACATCTGGGCCTATTTGGAAGCCACATACCACGACAAATCCGGCCCCAGCATCACGTTAACAAACGCCGAAGGGGACAACTTAGTGGCAAGCCTGAGCGTTGACAATCTATAAAGGGAGGCAAACAGGAGAGAATCAAGCCAAGACAGTCAGACGCCGAGACCCAGTCAGTCAGACTATGCAAGGATCGCTAAACAGGTCCGCGAATGGTTGTTCAGGTTCGACGGGGCGGAAAAACCGTTCGAGTTCCTGGAACAGGTGGAATAGTCCGCCAACACATATGGCTTGGAGTTAGACATGATTCCCCGAGCGATGCCTTAATTGCTGAGAGGAAGGGCTCTGAAGTGGTTTATCGCCAACTAAAAACAATGGAAAACATGGGCGGAGTTCATAGATAGTTTCCACACATACTTTCTACCGAGAGACTTCTTCACCAGGCTGGCGGATCAGGTCAGGCAACGGAAGCAGGGCTTCAGCGAGTCATTCAAAGACTACGACATGCAGACGATGGTGAGCGCAGCCAGCGCAGGTAACATGCAGAAGATGCGAAGAGACGGCCGAATCCCTAAAGAAAGCTTTTAAAGAACGCATAATCGCGAGATATGGGGTCCCCAAAATAGTCATAACGGACAACGGAGTCCAGTTTACCAAAAAAACCTTCAAGAGTTTCCTGGCCAAAATGGGAGCCAGGCAACAGTTCACAGCTCCATACACCCCACAGGAGAACCCGACTGAGAGAGCCAATAGGACGGTGAAAACAATGATTGCGCAGTTCGCAGGGCAGAACCAAAGAGACTGGGACGAAAAATGGCCAGAAATCATGCTGGTAATAAACACGAGCGTTTCAGAATCCACAGGTTACACACCGTCGTTCATTACCCAAGGCAGAGAACCAAGACTACCGAGCGCCCTATACGACAGAGAAACCGTAGGAACCGGACGACCGACAGAGACCCCGGAAGAGAATGCTAACAAACTCAGGGAAATCTTCGAGATTGTAAGGCGGAACCTGGAGAAAGCATCCCAGGACCAGGCTAGGCATTATAACCTAAGGAGGAGGCAATGGACGCCAAAGGTGGGTGACGTCGTGTGGGCCAAGGAACACCATTTATCAAAAGCGGCCGAGGGGTTCGCAGCAAAATTGGCCCCAAGATACGACGGACCTTACCAAGTCATGGGTTTTTAGTCACCAGTAATCTGCAAAATACGACACATAAACACAAAGAAAGAGCGGAGCTGAAACAGCAACTAACGGAAAACACAAGCGAGCGGCTACAGCAAGCAGACACAACAGATGCAAAACAACATTAAAAGTCCAAGGATACCTCCAAGGATGACCAAAGGATAGTACGAAAGGATCCCAAGGATACCTACAAGGATGCCCAAAGGATACTACGAAAGGAGTCCAAGGATACCTCCAAGGATGCCCGAAGGATACTACGAAAGGAATCCAAGGATACCTTTAAGGATGACCAAAGGATACTACGAAAGGAGTCCAAGGATACCTCCAAGGATGCCCGAAGGATACTACGAAAGGAATCCAAGGATACCTTTAAGGATGACCAAAGGATACTACGAAAGGATCCCAAGGATACCTCCAAGGATGGCCAAAGGATACTACGAAGGGAGTCCAAGGATACCTCCAAGGATGACCAAAGGACACTACGAAAGGATCCCAAGGATACCTCCAAGGATGCCCAAAGGATACTACGAAAGGAGTCCAAGGATACCCCCAAGGATGCCCAAAGAATACTACGAAAGGAGTCAAAGGATACGTCCAAGGATTCCCAAAGGGTACTACGAACAAATTCCAAGGATACCTCCAAGGATACTACAGGGCATCTACAAAGGCGCGATGAAACACATAAAGGACATCAGGAGAACGTTAAGAACACAAAGGGAGCGAACCAGAGCGTCTAAGGTCTCGATTGGGACTGATCGGAGGAAAAGAAAAACACGCATCAAAAGTCTGCCGAAGGAAGGGGGAAGACGGCAAGGAGAGCGAGAGAGTGGGTTAATACAGGAAGCAGCCAAGCGACACCAAAATACTTACCTGCAGCGAAGCAAATGCGAAGTCCTCTCCGCACCAGCTTTCGAGTGTTGCCAGCGTAAGGCCAGGCTCAGCCGGCTGAGGACGATTGAAGGGCGAGAGAGGTCGTGTGGAGAGAGAAAGGATGAAATAGAAAGGAGTGAGGAAATGCGAAAACTTACCTAGAAAGTTGCAAAATCACCATGAGCCAGGGAAGGGGGCGCCTCGATAGGCGATCGATTGGCACTAGATGGAAGTGCGATCGATGGGTACACGTCAAATGGTAATATCGGCCAAAGGTGGAAATATCGCAACGAGCAGGTGGCAACGCCGCACCGTCGATATCGATATCGCACATCGATCACACACGAATGGTGTGACCAGGCGGAGGAAGCAAATAAAAGGAGTAGAACGCAGCGATGAGCAGCGAGCTGGGGATCGATAGCACACGAGTATCGATGTCCCAGTGGAGTCAGGAAAGATATCGGCGCGGGAGATTCAAGTTGCTACGAGGAGGATGGCCAGCGCTGTAGAAACTCAACGGAGTTAGGAGCGTCGTGGGAGCATCGAGGGAGCAACGAGGGAGCGCCGCGGGATTCACAAGGACTCGAAGGCTAGGATAAACAAGAAAAGGCCGGAGAGTAGGAACAAGTTTAAAATGTTTCCCGAAGTAAGGGGGGAATGTGAGGAGTTGAATAACTCCCCACAAATAGAAACAGCAGCAGATGGCCGGCCGCTTGCCAGATACGCGGCGAATTCGCGTAGTAACGGCGCGGCGAGGAGAGCGAGAGAGTGTGGAGGCCAATGAAGGAGAGCGAGAGAGTTTGGAGACCAACAAAGGAGAGCGAGAGAGTTTGGAGACCAATGAAGGAGAGCGAGAGAGTTTGGAGACCAAGGATGGAGATCGAGAGAGAGTGGAGACTTCGCGGGCAAGGCAAGAGTGCCCTGTGCAAAAGCGGGTAACGGAACTCCACCGGACTTTGGACTCTCCCGTGAACTTTGGACCGGGAGAGGAAGTGCCACATCTCGGCGGTGGAGCGGCACACAGGCGTGCCACAAGCATCACGGGAATCAGCGGGATGGCAGCAGTGGGCGGAGCATCGATTGGAAGCGGTACGGGAACGACAAGTGGGTCATCCAGGAGGCACGGACTTTGGACACAGAGTGGAGAGATCCAGCGGGCCGTGCGCAAGAGGGAAATATCGGTTCCCGGAGGCCCTATATAAGGCCGCAGAGCGCTGGCAGCTGGATCAGTCGATCACAAGGAGTCAAACCGTCAAGATCACTTAGATACCAAAGTGAACAATCAAACAACCAGATAATCTACAAGGGAGCAGCAGCAAGTCGAGTCGCCAGAGAAGCAGCGCCGTGGGAGCTGAGATCCAGAGGGCATCACACGGCTAGGTCAAGGCGGTCGGTTAACCCTGTCCACAAAGTCCTGGCGTTACGCCTGGAGAGAGTATAACAAGCCAGAAGGGAGAGCGGTCGATCGGTAAGGTCTCGAGTGGAATTGTCCAGGAGAGCCCTACGGATTCGACTTGCGAGGTCCCGGAGCGGCGTGCCCGAGCCACGAGTATAACAAGCCAGAAGGGAGAGCGGTCGATCGGTACGGTCTCGAGTGGAATTACCCGGGAGAGCCCTACGGATTGGACTTGCGAGGTCCCGGAGCGGCGTGCCCGAACCCCCAGTACCAAAAGCCACACGGAAACGTCCCGGACAAAAGGCAAAAGGGTGAGGCTAGGGTGGAACGTTCGTTTACACTAGGCGTGGAAGCGAAGTAAGGCGCGAGGCAGCTTCCTGGCGTTACGCCTTGACTGTCTGCGCGGGCTGAGCAGAAACCCCAGTGGGACCATCCGGGACAGAGCAAGGGACAGGCGGCGGTGTGTCGAAAGGAGCGATCCTGGAGAGCGCAGTTTCTGTTCACCCTAGTCCGAGAACGGTGACGCTTCCCTAAGCCCGTACGGCCGATACCCCTCGCCATTCCAAGTCGTTATCAGCCGTCACCAAGTCACGCGTGAGAAGTGAACAGCGAGCGAGCGTCTTCAGAGAGCTGCGAGGATCTTCAGGGAGCGGCGAGGATCTTCAGGGAGCTGCGAGTATCTTCAGGGAGCTACAGGACTGGAGCACCGAGTCATCAAGGCGAGAGGTCGTCGAGTCATACAGGACCGTCGGAAGCAACGAAGGTCACAAGCAACGAGTCAAGGCCAACCAAGCGACTAAGACACTTGTAATAATATACCCGCAATAAAACCCAATACGAACCCGTGAATTCTGTGCTTTCTCACTGAGCTACTGGGCGGTTACGTTAATATAAATTTGGTGGGACGAACACACAATATACTGAGCTAGCCGCACGAATCTCGTAGCGAGCAGACCATAAAAAACAGTTCGTTACATCTGGCGCCCAACGTGATTTCCCAGCAGTGAAAGCAATTTAAACAGAATGGGGAAGAAGTGGATCTACCGACTTAAAAAGGAGGATTTCGCCAATGTCGCACAGAGGCTTAATGTCACCCTGGACGGCAGATTAGAGGACATGAGAAAAGCATTATCCGAGTATTACTCAGAAACGGATAATGACCCACAACTCGTTGACATCTGGGCCGATTTGGAAGCCACATACCACGACAAAGCCGGCCACAGCATCACGTTAACAACCGCCGAAGGGGACAACTTAGTGGCAAGCCTGAGCGTTGACAACCTACAAAAGGAGGCAAACAGGAGAGAATCAAGCCAAGACAGGAAAACAACAGCGCTGATCTCGAGACCCAATCAATCAGACTATGCAAGGATCGCTAAACAGGTCCGCGAATGGTCGTTTAGGTTCGACGGGGCGGAAAAACCGTTCGAGTTCCTGGAGCAGGTGGAATGGTCCGCCAACACATACGGCTTGGAGTTAGACATGATTCCCCGAGCGATGCCTGAATTGCTGAAGGGAAGGGCTTTGAAGTGGTTCATCGCCAACAACAAACAATGGAAAATCTGGGCGGAGTTCATAGATAGTTTCCACACATACTTTCTACCGAGAGACTTCTTCACCAGGCTGGCGGATCAGGTCAGGCAACGGAAGCAGGGCTTCAGCGAGTCGTTCAAAGACTACATGATCGACATGCAGACGATGGTGAGGCCACTTAATTACTCCACTATAGAGACCCTAAGAATCATCAAGGAGAACTGCACCCCCAGTCTAAGGATCTTCCTAAGGGCATACAAAGTGTCGGACCTGGACACGCTGATGATATTAGCAGACGAGTATGAAGAACTCGAAAAGGAGCGGGAAGCGTTCGCGCAGGAAAACAAATTCTCGAAGAACAAGTCGGCATCGCCAGCGCAGGTAACATGCAGAAGATGCGAAGAGACAGGAATCCAGGAGACGCGGGGAAACGACCAATGGTCGCCGCCTAACCGAGTACCACGGCAGCAGGCAACAGGAGCACCACGCGGAGGCCAATGGACATTACCACAACAGCAACAGATGCAACCAGCAAACAATGTTTGGAGGCCACCAAGTACAACACAAAGGCCTCGTGAAACGACACACATCACAGACCCCCAGGAGGCCTGCCGAAAGTGCGGCGGTCATGGACACTGGGCGCGGGGATGTCGGCACCAACGCCTGTTGTTCTGCTGGGTGTGCGGGAGAGTAGGCATCAGGAGCGTTGAATGCTGCCAGCAGGCGGGAAATGCCCAGCGATCTCAGCCGCAGAGAGGCGAGCGGGGGTCGCAAGATGCTACCTCTCCAAACTAACGGGAAAGCTGATCGAGGAGGAGCAGCAGTTGTCCGCAGCGGTGACGATTGGTGGGGGCACATACAAGGCCACAATCGACACCGGGGCAACAGCAAGCTTTATAAGCAAAGAGCTGGCAGACGACCTGGCTGCCCTCGGAAAAATTACGAGGATACGACGGAAAGTTAGGTTGGCAGACGGAAGATGTGGCGGAATCGATGAGCAGCTGGAGGTGGAAATCGAGTTCGGGAACAAGCGACTGAGCATGAGCCTGCTGATACTACCAGGAGTAGTGGATTCATTGGTATTGGGATGGAACTTTCTAACAAAAGTCGGTACCGAAATTAAGTGCGCTGGACACGAAGTGATAATACCGGCCAGGAATCGTCACAAGGGATGGCTCGAGGAAAAGTTGTCGGTGGCAGTCGTACAACGGGCAAGCGAAGACACGACACGACGAAATTCCTGGAGGCAGAGCTATCGACTTTCAGCAGCATGAAGGGAACATCAAACATGGCAGAGCATCAGATCACGATGGAAGACGACAATCCAATAAAGCAGCGATACTATCCCAAGAATCCGAAAGTTCAAGGGGAGATCAATGCGAAGGTGGACGAGCTTCTCCAAATGGGATACATAGAACACTCAACAAGCCCATACAGTTCTCCCATCGTGATGGTTAGAAAAAAGACGGGCAAATGGAGACTGTGCGTCGACTTTAGGCAAATAAACGCCAAATCTGTAAAGGATGCCTACCCGATGCCCCGAATAAATTATATTCTCGACCAACTGAGGGAAGCACGGTACATCAGCAGCTTGGACCTAAAGGATGGGTACTGGCAAATCCCACTGAAAGCGGACAGCAGGCAGTATACGGCGTTTACAGTGCCGGGGAAAGGTTTATTCCAATGGAAAGTAATGCCATTCGGACTTCATTCGGCGTCTGCGACCTTTCAACGGGTGCTGGACCGGGTGATCGGCCCAGAAATGTCGCCGCTCGCATTTGCTTACCAGGACGACATCATAGTGATCGGGCGCTCGCTGGAAGAACATAAGGCCAACCTAAAGGAAGTGTTCCGACGACTAAAGGAGGCAAATCTGAGATTAAACCCGGAGAAGTGTCAATTTTTCAAGAAAGCTGTTATATCTCGGTCATCGAGTGACTAGCGAAGGAATAGGCACGGATCCGGAAAAGGTAGCAGCCATCGCCGAACTAGAACCACCATCGACAGTAAGAGAGCTCCGACAGTACCTGGGCGTAGCATCATGGTACCGCCGGTTTGTACCTGACTTCGCAAAAATAGTCAAACCTCTCAACGATCTGCTACGCAAGGGCAATAAATGGGTGTGGACACAGGAACATCAGACGGCGTTCGAAGAGGTGAAGGCAAGACTCGTCGCAGACCCTGTTCTGGCATGCCCGGATTTCGACAAACCATTCATCTTGCAAACTGACGCGAGCGACTACGGCATCGGGGCAATCTTGACTGAACGAGGCGAAAAAGTAATCTCTTACTCAAGCCGAACGCTCAACGGCGCTGAGATGAATTACTCAACGACCAAGGAGTGCTTGGCAATCGTCTGGGCGATCCGAAAGGACGAAAGAACAATTCAACGTGGTGGCAGACGCTTTGTCAAGGCAGCCACTGCCGGAAACACTTCGAGGGATCAAGGAGACGTCGGCGGCGGAAGCTACTGCAGCATGCAGCTGGATTCTGGAATTGCGCGAAAAGATAAGGACCCAGCCGCAAAAGTATCCGGACTACGTGATGGAAGGTAACACTCTGTACTGGAATATACCTCATAGAGCGGGCAGCGAAGATGTCGCAACATGGAAGATGTGCGTTCCGAAAGCTCTACGGGAAACGGTGCTGAAGGAGAACCACGACTCA
This sequence comes from Drosophila suzukii, assembly GCF_043229965.1. Taxonomy (NCBI): domain Eukaryota; kingdom Metazoa; phylum Arthropoda; class Insecta; order Diptera; family Drosophilidae; genus Drosophila; species Drosophila suzukii. The sequence continues at coordinate 9,228,109 of NC_092085.1, forward strand.
CCGGCGGCTGGCCATGTAGGAAGCCGGAAGACAATAGCACGTCTGGCAGCCCGGTATTACTGGCCAGGAATGCACAGAGACGCCCGAGCCCACGTTGCGAAACATGCATGAGATTCAAGCCGAATCAGATGCAAATGGCTGGGAAAATGCTGACGCAAGTGCCAGAGGAACCATGGGCTAAGGTATGTGTGTACTTCGTCGGACTCCTGCCGCGTTTGAAGCACGGCAACCAAATGCTGCTGGTATTGATAGACCGGTTCTCCAAGTGGACTGAGTTAGTGCCGCTGCGAAGCGCGTCGGCCGAATCCCTTAAGAAAGCTTTTAAAGAACGCATAATCGCGAGGTATGGGGTCCCCAAAATAGTCATAACGGACAACGGAGTCCAGTTTGCCAGCAAAATTTTCAAGAGTTTCCTGGCCGAAATGGGAGCCAAGCAACAGTTCACAGCTCCATAGAGGCACCAAAGAGACTGGGACGAAAAATGGCCGGAAATCATGCTGGCAGTAAACACGAGCGTTTCAGAATCCACAGGTTACACACCGTCGTTCATTACCCAAGGCAGAAAACCAAGACTACCGAGCGCCCTATACGACAGAGAAACCGTAGGGACCGGACGACTGACAGAGACCCCGGAGGAGAAAGCAAACAAACTCAGAGAAATCTTCGTGATTGTAAGGCGGAACCTGGAGAAACCATCCCAGGACCAGGCTAGGCATTATAACCTAAGGAGGAGGCAATGGACGCCAAAGGTGGGTGACGTCGTGTGGGCCAAGGAACACCATTTATCAAAAGCGGCGAGGGGTTCGCAGCAAAATTGGCCCCAAGATACGACGGACCTTACCAAGTCATGGGTTTTTAGTCACCAGTAATCTGCAAAATACGACACATAAACACAAAGAAAGAGCGGAGCTGAAACAGCAACTAACGGAAAACACAAGCGAGCGGCTACAGCAAGCAGACACAACAGACGAAAAACAACATTGAAAGTACAAGGATACCTCCAAGGATGCCCACAGGATGCTACGAAAGGAGTCCAAGGATACCTCCAAGGATGCCCAAGGGATACTACGAAAAGAGTCAAAGGATACTTCCAAGGATGCCCAAAGGATAATACGAAAGGAGTCCAAGGATGCCTCCAAGATTGCCCAAAGTATACTATGAAAGGAGTCCAAGGATGACTCCAAGGATGCCCAAAGGATACTACGAAAGGAGTCCAAGGATGCCTCTAAGGATGCCCAGAGGATACTACGAAAGGAGTCCAAGGATACCTCCAAGGATGCCCAAAGGATACTATGAAAGGAGTCCATGGATGCCTCCAAGGATGCCCAGAGGATACTATGAAAGGAGTCCAAGGATACCCCCAAGGATGCCCAAAGGATACTACGAAAGGAGTCCAAGGATGCTTCTAAGGATGCCCAGAGGATACTACGAAAGGAGTCCAAGGATACCTCCAAGGATCCGCAAAGGATACTACGAAAAGAGTCAAAGGATACCGCCAAGGATTCCCAAAGGATACTACGAACAAACTTCAAGGATACCTCCAAGGATTCGAAAGGTATACTACAAACCGACTCCAAGGATACTACATCAGGAAAACGTTAGGAACACAAAGGGAGCAAACCAGAGCGTCCAAAGTCTCGATTGGGACTGATCGGAGGAAAGGGAAAAACACGCATCAACAGTCTGCCGAAGGAAGGGGGAAGACGGCACAGAGCAGAGAGCTGTACCGTAGATCTGGGTAGTAAGAAGGAGAGGCCGAAGGAAATAGCCGGATTGAGCAAAGAGGAAGGCTCGGAACCGAGGTGTCGTTGAAGGGAGCCCAGACTTCAGATGAACAATCAAAATCAACGAGCATCTTGAGCACACGCATAACAAGGAGCGAAGCGCGCAAAATGATGGCTGCCCACCAGCCGTCCGGAGGGTCTAGCCCGGGGCAAGGATGTTCGACAGCCAGGCCTACCCGAACCTCGCGGCGGATCTCCGGGCGGGGCGTCCCCGAGCCGGTCATCAGCTCCGACAGCGACGAGCGCGAGCAGCCACCACCGCAGCAGCAGCCACCACAGCGGCAGCAGCTCGAACGCGAGCAGCCATCACCGCAGCAGCAGGCACCACAGCGGCAGCAGCTCGTACGCGAGCAGCCACCACCGCAGCAGCAGCCACCACAGCAGCAGCCACCACCGCAGCAGCAGACTCCACCGCAGCAGCAACACATCCGGACGGACATACCGGCGGCTTACCCGAAGGGGTAAGGTGGCGACAACAGACGGTTGTCTGGACCTGGCCGGAGGGACCCGCAGGAGACGGCTGGCCCGCTGGATCCCAGGACCCGCGGCAGACCGGAGCAGTGGGCCCCACCGACGCCGAGCACCGGACCAACGACGCCAAGGACAGGGCCATCGACGCCAATGCCAACCGGGAGCGCGACGGTAACCGCGGAGCCGCTTGAGCGAGGACCCTGGGTGTGGCCTGAGCCCGTGGAAAACGGCCGTCCTCCGCTCAAGCGGCAGCACTCGGCGCCCGAAGTGTCCGAGGTGGTGGCACGGCCGAAATTGTTGCGGACGGTGTCGGCGCCGGAGGGCCAGCGATGGCGAGAGATCGCGGAGCATGAGTGGCCCGAAGGGATCGCGGAGGCAAAGAGGTAAAAGAGGCTCGCATCCTGGGCGGCAGGCGCAGCGTGCGCGTATGGAGAAAGGGGCGCGCGTTCCGCGTCCGGTTGGGGCTGACGGGCACGAGAGTGTTCGAGGAGCGGCCGAATAAAATTTGAATAAAATTAACAAAACAGAGTTTGAAAACCGGCATAAACGGGAAACGCGGCTGAAACAGGGGCCAGAAGTAAGGGGCATTCATGGCAGCTCCGGCATCCTGAAATTCATATTGGGTTTATACAGGAAGCAGCCAAACGATACCAAAATACTCACCTGCAGTGAAGCAAATGCGAAGTCCTCCCCGCACCAGCTCTCGAGTGTTGCCAGCGTGAAGCCAGGCTCAGCCGGCTGAGGACGATTGAAGGGCGAGAGAGAGACGAGGGGCGAGAGAGGTCGTGTGGAGAGAGAAAGGATGAAATAGAAAGGAGTGAGGAAATGCGAAGACTTACCTAGAAAGTTGAAAAATCACCATGAGCCAGGGAAGGGGGCGCCTCGATAGGCGTTCGATTGGCACTGGACGATAGTGCGATCGATGGGCACACGAAAATGGAAACATCGGCCAAGGTGGAAATATTGCAACGAGCAGGTGGCAACGCCGCACCGTCGGTATCGATATGCGAGTAAACATCGATCACGCACGAATGGTGTGACCAGGCGGAGGAACCAATAAAGGAAGTAGAACGCAGCAATGAGCAGCGAGCTGGGGATCGATAGCCCATGAGTATCGATGTCCCAGTGGAATCACGGGAAATATCGGCGCGGGAGATTTAAGGATGCTACGAGGGGGATGACCAGCGCTGTAGGAACTCAGTAGAGTATCGATGGAGCACCGAGGGAGCAACGAGGGAGCGCCGCGGGAATCACAAGGACTCGAAGGCTAGGACAAGCAGGAAAACGCCGGAGAGTAGAAACAAGTTCTACATGTTTCCCGAAGTAAGGGGAGAATGTGAGGAGTTGAATAACTCCCCACAAATAGAAGCAGCAGCAGATGGCCGGCCGCTTACCAGTTACGCGGCGAATTCGCGTAGTAACGGCGCGGCGAGGAGAGTTTGGAGACTTGGATGGAGAACGAGAGAGTTTGGAGACCAAGGATGGAGAGCGAGAAAGCTCTACGGGAAACGGTGCTGAAGGAGAACCACGACTCACCGGCAGCTGGCCATGTAGGAAGCCGGAAGACAATAGCACGTCTGGCAGCCCGGTATTACTGGCCAGGAATGCACAGAGACGCCCGAGCCCACGTGCGAGGATGCGAAACATGGATGAGATTCAAGCCGAATCAGATGCAAATGGCTGGGAAAATGCTGACGCAAGTGCCAGAGGAACCATGGGCTACGGTATGTGCGGACTTCGTCGGACCCCTGCCGCGTTCGAAGCACGGCAACCAAATGCTGCTGGTATTGATAGACCGGTTCTCCAAGTGGACTGAGTTGGTGCCGCTGAGAAGCGCGACGGCCGAATCCCTTAAGAAAGCTTTTAGAGAACGCATAGTCGCGAGGTATGGGGTCCCGAAAATATTCATAACGGACAACGGAGTACAGTTTGCCAGCAAAATTTTCAAGAGTTCCCAAGCAACAGTTCACAGCTCCATACACCTCACAGGAGAACCCGACTGAGAGAGCAAATAGGACGGTGAAGACAATGATAGCGCAGTTCACAGGGCAGAACCAAAGAAACTGGGACGAAAAATGGCGAAACGGAACTCCACCGGACTTTGGACTCTCCCGTGAACTTTGGACCGGGAGAAGAAGTGCCACATCTCGGCAGTGGAGCGGCACACAGGCGTGCCACAAGCATCACGGGAATCAGCGGGACGGCAGCAGTGGGCGGAGCATCGATTGGATGCGGTACGTGAAGGACAATTGGGTCAACCAGGAGGCACGGACTTTGGACCCGGAGTGGAGAGATTCAGCGGGCCATGCGCAATAGGGAAATAACGGTTCCCGGAGGCCCTATAAGGGCGCAGAGCGCTGGCAGCTGGATCAGTCGATCACAAGGAGTCAAACCGTCAAGATCACTTAGATACCAAAGTAAACAATCAAACGACCAGATAATCTACAAGGGAGCAACAACAACATCCTACAAGGAGCAAGATTGCTACGTCGAGACGTTCGGGATTAGGATACCAGGAATATCCGAATTGAGACGCAGGTAGCTGAGGTCCAAAGGGCATCACACGGCTAGGTCAAGGCGGTCGATTAACCTTATCCACAAAGGCCTGGAGAAAATATAACAAGCCAGAAGGGAGAGCGGTCGATGGGTACGGTCTCGAGTGGAATTGTCCAGGAGAGCCCTACAGAATCGCCTTGCGAGGTCCCGGAGCGGCGTACCCGAACCCCAAATATAAGAAGCCAGAAGGGAGAGGGGTCGATCGGTACGGTCTCGAAAGCAATCACCGCCTATGCGAGGACCAGCACCGGCGCCGCCTAAAACCGTAGTCCAAGGACTAGAACAGGATGAGAAGTGTGGAAGGAATGGTAAAGTTGGTAAACAACATTTTTGGTTTTTGCAATACCTTTCGATTGGTGTATAACTCATTATGATCGGAATATCACTGCACATTTTAAATTCTTTGCCTATATAGTATCGCCCTCACACATTCTCCTGGTGCGCTAAGTCACTAAGTGAACAGCCGTCCACAGTGACAGTTTCCGAGATATCAGCGTTTCAAATTACGGTTTTTGAAGTATTTGTAGTTTGTTAGAAATTGCGCTGGGTACAAAACTAAGGAATCTAAATCTGTATCCTAATTCTCTATCTTGTATAGTTTCCGAGATAGTGGATTAATGCGCCTACCCGCGATCTCCATTTATGGTTATGTCGGGGAAAGACATATATAACCGTTATGGTCGTTGACGTGTGGAAACTTTTTGTAGGTCAATCGATACATTTTAGTAAAATTCAGAGTGGGCGTGAAAAACTTTTTTTAGGTCAAACCATAGGTATTGCGTGACAAATACATTTCAGTTTTGGGTGGTTTGTGGGTACTAAAGTAGTCGTGGCAAATTTTTTTTTTATTAATCGATAGGTATTGACGAGTGTAATACATAACAGTTACAACTTTTTTAAAGCTTAAAAAAAGGGCACTGTTCATGGGGGTCAGTGTGGGAAGGACATGTTGGCGTAAAAAGCTACGTACAAAGCTAAGGAATCCAAGTCTGAAGTCCCAATTCTGTATCTTTGATAGTTTCCGAGATGTCAGCGTTCAAAATTGAGATTTTATGAAGTCTGTTGAACTTATAAGCTTTTTTATTTCTTTTATTTCGGGTTGTTTTATGCTTGCTAACAATTTATTAGCGAAAGAGTATAGCAGGCGAGGCGAGAGTGCGTTTAATGTCGAGATCAGAATTCGTACTCATTTTACAAAGGGTCAGCCAGCTGGGCCCAAGAATGCATGTTCACAAAAATGAGAGAGCTAGGTAGAGGGAGATGCCTTTCGCGATGCAATTAATATAAGATACCTTATTCAGAAGTTAATTAGCTGCTGCGGCTGCGTGACCCGACATACTCCGCCCGTTGAAAGCCTGTGTTTCAACATCATCCTTAAGGGGTAGCAGAAGCAACTTGTTTACTACTCGCTTTGTCACTCCTGATGCTGTCTTTAAAACGGAAACTCGAGCAATGCCATGTCCACCGAACAGAAGTGCAATCACTCTGGCGGGGAGCCACTTTATGGGAGCCAAGTTTCGTCCTTGTCCAGACTAAGTCCTCTACAACCAGGCCAGCTTTTGGGGTGCGCCTCTTGGAGCGCTGCTGCCTCCATCCAAGCGATTGTAGTTAAGACTGGTCACATCCGGCTCGACGAAAGAGTGAAACGGACCACCATTCAAAAAATGTGCTGGGGTTAATACATCCAGATCAGCGGGGTTTTCTGAAGTCGAGACTAATGGTCGAGAATTAGCAACCGCTGAAATGTCCTCAAAGGCTAATACAGTAGTGCCAACAGCGCGGTAGAAATGATGCTTAGCGATCTTCACAGCCGGTTCCCAAAGATCGGCAAAGTGTGTCGACCTAGGAGGAATGAAACACTAATAGTCTCCGCTTGGCAAAAGTCCATGATCTGTTGATCATTGCTGAGGAATAGGCGCCTTAGTTCGAGCAGTTCATTGCGAGTCAGCCCAAATCTGCCATAGATTTCTTCTAGAGCAGCGGTCGGCAGCGGCCTATTAAGTGAGCATAGGGAAGTGTTCTGCCCATGCTTCGTGTTTGTTACACTCACACTAATGGAAGGCGAACTTGTGATGGTAGTTGTGTGCTGACCGTAAAGAGATCCTTGATCAACTCCAAATGAAACAAATGAAGACACAAACGTAGAATTTTACAGGCTTGCCCCTCTGACTTGTATAGAAATGGCCCACAAAATTCAATGCCTGTGACTTCGAATTTAAGACCATCAAGACGTTCCTTTGCAAAAGCCGTCATTATATGCTCCACTACTCAAGGCTTCATTCGAAAGCATCTTATACATTTGATTACTGCCTTCATCACCGTCTTCCTCCCCCCAATAGGCCATTAGGGCTCTCTAGGATTCTATCCAATTGGAATTTCGCAGTCTTTTTCGAAACCAACTTTTTTCATCTTAAATAAAAATCCACCTAGGCCTATGAATGATCCTTGGGGGACTCCGCTGACCCTGTGGGTCGATTTCCCGGTGTAATATGATTAAACGTGTAGGATTTTCCATAAAGCCCAAATAATATAAGTCCAATTCATTTAGGTTAGATATCCATTTGGATGATTTTTATTTGTATTGTATTCGGAGCAGAGCAGCCGTTGTTGCCGCTCTGAGCTCAAAAGAGTTTCTTCGCAAACTTTATTTACTTAGGAGCTAAGGAGGTCTAAGTCTCATAGCGGCGCTGCCAACAGCTAGCTATGCTCACTTTTTCTGGAGCGCGGAGGTATATGTATGTACTTGACTTTGGCTGAGCGGCCGGCGTGTGCAACAGAATGCTGACACTTGCACTTTCTGTGTACGCCGCTGATCGACTCATGTTTCGGCCACTTAGGTTTTTGACCGAGCCTTTGTTTATGTAAACACTGCAACAAAGTGTTACAGTGTGTTTCATTCAAGTACTCTTGGTACAGTAGATATTCAATTTAAGTGCATACTACATCTCCCTCCTTTTGAAAAATAACGTAATATAATGAAGTTATTTTCTTTGAGCAAAATTTTGAGAAAATTAATATTATTTATAGCAATAAGATTACATTTTTTATATAATTATTATGTACTATTTGTTTTTTATTTTAGTTATTTATTATAGTTATGTTATCTCTATCTCCTATTTGTTCTACCCTATAAGGACCTGTATATTTCGAATCTAACTTATGTCCTGTTTCATGTTTCAATAAAACCTGATCTCCTATTTTTAAATCGAAATTTAAAATAGTTTTGTCGTAGCTAATTTTCTGTTTTAACTTATGAGATTCTAGCATTAGTCTAGCTCTCTTAATTGCCTGTTCTAATCTAAATTTGGATTCCTTAGCATAATCTTCTGTATTATAAAGGGGTTTTATTTTATCTATGCTATTAAAATGTTTTGGTAGATTTGAAGTTTTACCAAAAACTAGCTCATATGGACAATAGCCAAGTGCCATAGATGGAGTTGTATTAAAACAATAGACGAAGTATCGTAGCCATACATCCCAATCTGTTTTATCAACTGAGATTTATGAACGAATGAACTCATTGAATGTTCTGTGGCTTCGCTCCACGGTACCTACAGTCTGGTGGTGGTGTGCAGTGTAATTTATGTTTTTAATATGTAAGTAGATCTTCAATAATAGATTTTTTATATTCTGTTCCCATGTCCGTAATGAACGTCTTCATTGGACCGTACTTTAGAATAAAATCTTCAAGTATAGCTTTTGCTACTGTACTTGCACTTTTATTTGGTATAGGTATAGCTACTAGGTATTTAGTTAAATCGCAGATGAGTGTTACTGCGTATTCGTTTACAATATTAGATTTTGGAAGTGGACCAATAGTATCTACAATTACTATATCAAAAGCTCTTTGTGGAGTTTCGGTTATAGTTAGTGGGGTCTTAGTATGTTTGGTCGTTTTCGACTTTTGGCATTTAGGACATTTCTTTATGTACTCTTTTATGTCTTTGGACATATTTTTCCAGTAGTAGTGTCTCTGGACCTTGACCAAGGTTTTTGTAATGCCTGTATGACCACCTTGTATTGGATCATCATGGAATGTAGACAATATAGCTTCTTTTTCTTTATAACTTTTGCCGGGTTGAGTAACGCTACTCTCAATGATTTCAATATATTATTGCCCATCATTTTAAAATTATCAATTGAAACATGTTCAAAGATATTTTCCCACGGTGCCACTTTGAGTTGGCTGACTTTGTGAATACCAGCCTGCTTTTCAAGCCTTTGAAAGAATGGACCCAAGTCAATGGTTCAATTAGTAAACAAATCGCTAACATCATATCTTGCTGTAATTTTCTTTCCGTGCTTAGATAAACACATTTTATTACTTACATGCAAGGTTACTACTTTACGTACTTCATCATTATTAATGACTTCAAATACGTTGGGCTTTGAAGCTTTTTCTATAGATTGCTTTTGAACTTCTATTTGATCTTTTCCTGCGTAGGATTTTTGTCTACTTTGGTTTCTGGTAGTGACTTTCAGAATTGTATTGCTTGTTTGTATATTTTTGAAGTCTGTGATGGTTTTTCTAGAGAGCGCATCGGCTACATAGTTGTCTTTACCCTTTAGATACTCCACCGTAAAATTATATTCCTCTAATTCAAGTCTCATTCGTGTTAGTTTGGAACTTGGATTTACCATGGAAAATAAGTATGTCAGTGCTCTATGGTCTGTTTTGACAGTGAAGTGTCTACCATAAATATATGGTCTGAAGTGTATTATTGCCCAATGAATGGATGCTAATTCTTGTTCTGTAGTGCTCTTGTTGCTTTCACCTTTCGTAAAGGATCTTGATGCGTATGCCACTGGAAGCTGTAGTCCATTTTTGTTTTGAGTTAGGACTGCTCCACAAGCGTATTTGCTAGCATCTGTGATCATGCAAAATTCTTTGCTAAAATCTGGGTATTGCAACAGAGTGGGATTTATTAATGCTGATTTAAGATGTTCGAAGGCGTGTTGACATTGTGTTGTCCATTCGAATTTTACATCTTTCTTACATAATCTTGTTATGTGACGGGAGTATTCAGCAAAATTCTTTATAAAACGTCGGTAATAATTGCAAAATGCAATGAATTTTCTAGCGCTGTCCGCATCATGTGGGACTGGATAATTTTGAATTACGTCGTATTTTTTGTCGTCGGGCAAGATTCCTTTATCTGTGCATTTATGTCCTAAGAAAGTGACTTCATGCATGAAAAATGAACATTATTCAGAATGTAACTTCAAGTTGTGTTTTCTACATTTCTCGAAAACATCAGTTAAGTTCTTGAGCATATGTTTATCGGAACAACCTATGACTATTAAGTCATCTGTATAAAGAAATGCTTGCGAAGGTTCTAATCCAGAGAAAGCTATAGTCATCATTCTCTGAAAAGAGTTTGGCACTATTTTTAAACCGAATGGTAATCGCGTGAAGCGGTACGAACCATTGATTGTTGAAAAAGATGTTATATCCCGTGAACTTTTTTCCAGTTCAACTTGATGAAAACCTGACATTAAGTCAATGCATGAGAAATATTTTGCTCTACCTAGTTGATCTAAAATATCATCGATTCTAGGGAGTGGAAATTTATCAGACAAGAGTTTTTTATTAATGTGACGATACTCAATTACTAATCGCCATTTTTTATTTTCCGAATTTGGAAGTAACTTTTTTGGTACTAACAAAAGTGGGCTATTATAAGGTGGTACAGAGGGTTCCACTATTTCATCATTGATGAGTTTTTGGACTTGTTTTTGAATTTCGTCTTGTTGACTATGAGGATTTCTATAATTTTTTATATATACGGGTTCATCATCAATTCATCTCAGCTTTTGTTAATAAAAATTTTTGGTAGTGATCGATTCGGTTTCTAGTCCGAACACATCACTATACTGGGTGCATAATGCTGTAAGTTGTTCATTGAATTGAGGCGGGAAGTTTTTTGCAAGTTGGGATAACACAATTTTTTGTCTGTCTTCTAAGTCCGTTTTTACTATTTCGTAGTTTGAAAGTGGTTCATGATGAATGTTTTTGATATAGACTACTTGATCTGTGTTTGTAGTATTTAGTAATCTTATATATGCATTTTGGACTGTTGCTATGGTATTTGCGATATAGATTTTTGGGACGACTTGGGATCTTGCTGGCAGAATTAGGGAGTTGTTGCCAGAACTGTATGCTATTAGAACATAATTTGGATATTTTAGGTTATTTGGTCTTATTATAAGCCAGTCTTCAGAGGGCTTGAAGTCTAATTGACAGTTGTATCTTTTGATAAAATCGATTCCTAATATTCCATCACATGGAATAGCGAATTGCATATTTACGATATGGAAATCATGTGGAATTATGTACTTAGAAGTTTTAGTTTCAATAGAAGTTAAGCCTTTTGATTTGGTAACTTCCTGACTTATACCCTGTATGTTTATGATGTGATTATCTTGAATGTTTTGAAAATTATCGGAATTTTCCTTCAATAAGGAATTTTCCTTCAATAAGTATATTTCCGCACCTGTGTCTAGTAAGAGAACTAATTGTATTCCTGTTGCTACGTTCATGAAAGTGACAAATGTATTTTGACTGAGATTTAGAGTGTGAATTTTGATGTTGTTTACTGTCGTGTATCTAAAGGTGGTTTCCCGAATTTGTTTCTTAAGTATATAGCTATGCTCACTTTGTCTGGAGCGCGGAGGTATATGTATGTACTTGTTTTTGACCTTTGTGCAACACTGCAACAAAGTGTTACAGTGTGTTTGATTCAAGTACTCTTGGTACAGTAGATATTCAATATAAGTCCATACTACATCTCCCTCCTTTTGAAAAATAACGTAATATAATGGAGTTATTTTCTTTGAGCAAATTTTGAGAAAATTAATATTATTTATAGCAATAAGATTAAAATTTTTTGTTTTTAATTTGTTTTTCTATTTTTTTTTTTTTTTTTGTGTATAATTATTATGTACTTTTTGTTTTTTATTTTAATTATTTGTTATAGGTTTGTTATCTCTATCTCCTATTTGTTCTACCCTATAAGGACCTGTATATTTCGAATCTAACTTATGTCCTGTTTTATGTTTCAATAAAACCTGATCTGCTATTTTTAAATCGAAATCTAAAATAGTTTTGTCGTAGCTAATTTTCTGTTTTAACTTATCAGATTCTAGCATTAGTCTAGCTCTCTTAATTGCCTGTTCTAATCTAAATTTGCATTCCTTAGCATAATCTTCTATATTATAAAGGGGTTTTATTTTGTCTATGCTATTAAAATGTTGAGGCAAATTTGAAGCTTTACCAAAAACTAACTCATATGGACAATAGTCATGTGCCATAGAGGGTGTTGTGTTGCAACAATATACGAAGTATTGGAGCCATACATCCAAATCTGTTTTATCAACTGAGATGTATGAGCGGATAAACTCATTAAATGTTCTGTGGCTTCGCTCCACGGTTCCTACAGTTTGGTGATGGTGTGCGGTAGAAGTTATGTTTTTGACATTTAAATTTGTACATAAATCTTCAATTATCGAATTTTTATATTCTGTTCCCATGTCCGTAATGAACGTCTTCATTGGACCGTACTTCAGAATAAAATCTTCAAATACAGTGTTTGCTCCCGTTCTTGCACTTTTGTTTTGGATTGGTATTGCAACAAGGTATTTAGTTAAATCGCAGATTAGGGTTACTGCATATTCATTTCCTTGTTCAGATGTAGGTAGTGGACCGATCGTATCCACAGTTACCCTGTCAAAAGTCATTTGAGGCGTTTCAGTTATAGTCGAAGGTCTTTTTGTATGTTTGGTTGTTTTGGATTTTTGGAATTTTGGACATTTTCTTATATATTTGTCATATTTTTCCATTAATAATGCCTTTTTAGCTTTGCTAGTGTTCTAGCTATGCCTGTATGACCTCCTTGTATTGGATCGTCATGGAATGTAAACAGTAATGCTTCTTTCTCTTTATCATTATTTGATAATAGGGTCACCGGCATGAGTAGCGCTCCTCCTAGAGATTGTAATATTTTATTGCCCAATATTTTAAAAGATTCTATTAATATAGTGTCAAAGATCTTTTCGCTCGGTGCCACTTTGAGTTTGCTGCTATTAAGTATACCGGCTTCTTTTTCGAGCCTTTGAAAGAACTGACCTAAGTCGAGAATTCCATTGGTGTACATATCGCTAACATCAATTCTTGCTATAACTTTTTATACCCGTTACTCGTAGAGTAAAAGGGTATACTAGATTCGTCGGAAAGTATGTAACAGGCAGAAGGAAGCGTTTCCGACCACATAAAGTATATATATTCTTGATCAGGATCACTAGCCGAGTCGATCTAGCCATGTCCGTCTGTCTGTCTGTCCGTCTGTCCGTCTGTCCGGATGAACGCTGAGATCTCGGAAACTATGAGAGCTAGGCTATTGAGATTTGGCGTGCAGATTCCTGAGCTTCTTACGCAGCGCAAGTTTGTTTCAGTAGACTGCCACGCCCACTCTAACGCCCACAAACCGCCCAAAACTGTGGCTCCTACAGTTTTGACGCTACATAGAAAATTTTAACGGAAATGTAATGTTCTCATCAATACCTATCGATTGACCCAAAAAAAGTTTGCCACGCCCACTTTAACGCCCACAAACCGCAAAAACCTGTGACGCCCACAATTTTCATGCTAGATAAAAAATTTTAGCTGAAATGTATTGGTCTCGTCAATACCTATCGATTGATCCAAAAAAAAATTTGCCACGCCCACTCTAACGCCCATAACGCTTAAATCTGTATACCGCCGGTAGGTGGCGCATTTTAATCTCGCTTTGCTGCTTGCATATCTCCATTTAGCTGAATAACGGGTATCTGATAGTCGAGGTACTCGACTATAGCGTTCTCCCTTGTTTTCCATGCTTTAGTAAACATAGTGAATCTGTTATTCGCAGGGTCCCTACTTTTCGTACCTCGTCATTTATACGTTTACGTAGAGTACGTTTATTTAGAGTATTTTTATATCCGTTACTCGTAGAGTAAAAGGGTATACTAGATTCGTCGGAAAGTATGTAACAGGCAGAAGGAAGCGTTTCCGACCCCATAAAGTATATATATTCTTGATCAGGATTACTAGCCGAGTCGATCTAGCCATGTCCGTCTGTCCGTCTATCCGTCTGTCCGTCTGTCTGTCCGGATGAACGCTGAGATCTCGGAAACTATGGGAGCTAGGCTATTGAGATTTGGCGTGCAGATTCCTGAGCTTCTTACGCAGCGCAAGTTTGTTTCATTAGAATGCCACGCCCACTCTAACGCCCACAAATCGCCCAAAACTGTGGCTCCTACAGTTTTGATGCTAGAATAAAAATTTTAACTGAAATGTAATGTTCTTATCAATACCTATCGATTGACAAAGTTTGCCACGCCCACCCTAACGCCCATAAACCGCCCGCAAATATGAACGTGGATATCTCGGAAACTATAAAAGATAGAGAATTGGGATTTCAGATTTATATTCCGTAGCCTTATACGCAGCGCCCACTCTAACGCCCACAAACGGCGAAAACCTGTGACGCCCACAATTTTTATGCTAGATAAAATTTTAACTGAAATGTATTGGTCTTGTCAATACCTATCGATTGGTCCAAAAAAAAATTTGCCACGTCACAGGAACTTCAGCTTCATCCAGCTTCACAGGACACCCAGCTTCATCCATCTTCACAAGATTCTTTGTTTCCAGGACACACAATATGTCTACTTCATTCATTGAGGAAACAAGTCACAAAAGAATCGATTTACACAATCAATTACTAGACACCCAAAACGAGCTGCAGGGGAAAATCCAACAGCTCATTAAGAATTATGGCAAGGACTCTGCCGACCGACGCCACCGAGACGGCTATTATTCCGGTAAGCTAAATCAGTTAAACGATCTCTGGCAGCAGTTTTGCGACCTAGATGAAGAAGTCCAGCAAGCGGCATTACCCACTGGAAGTCGGTACTCTTCACGAGTAGTAGCACTTAAGGAACTCGTCGAAAATTATCAGAATATCTTTCTGGACAACATGCCGACTGGAAGCGGGCTTCCGAAGGCCCCGAGACGAACTTCGGCGAACATCAAGATCACAACAAGAGATCAAGTCAAAGGAAATTCCACAATTGACACGGTGATCCGACAGTTGCAGAGAAGATGCAACGAATTGGAGTCATCATTAACATTAGCCTCGAACGCCCCAACCGTCAGCTCAGCCCTACAAAGGCACCTGGATCTCCATCGGGCGTTGCTGAGGCAAGCCCACGACGAATTGGACAGCACACCTGGGGCCGCAGCCCTGACAGAAGCAGAGCTAACTCCATTCCACACATTATACGAGGAATACAAAACGAACCTGCTTCGAGAAAACGACTCGCCAATGAGCCTAAACTTGGCACTTCCGCCAATTAGCATTCCGGAGTTCAACGACGAGTATCTAGACTGGCCACGGTTCCATGATCTCTTTGTGGAATTGGTACATAATAAACCATATTCGGCCAGTCAAAAACTACATATTCTACAGAGTTCGCTTCGTGGTGAAGCGAGAAACGTCTTGACAGACACAGCCTTCTCACAGGGTGGCTATGACGACACCTGGTTGCGTTTAAAGGCCAGGTACCAGAACGGAAAAATCCTTGCATTCGCCGCCATTGCAAAAATTATTGACCATAAGCCTATAGACGGCTCCTCGCGCCAACTAAGGGCCTTACATGACACTATAAAAAACTCAATGAGTACTCTTAAAAACCTCGATATCACACAAAATCCTGGGATCCAATCCTGTGTTTTCTTATCAGAAGAAAACTAGACCAGCAGTCTCTAGCTGCTCTAGGAATTTCAGCGTATGCACCAACGGAAATTCCCACGTTATGGAGTGTACTGACGTTTATTGAGCGGCGCGCTTGCATGCTGGAGACGATAAGCGCTCAACCTACAGCAACACTCTGCCATCAGTCAGTTCACAACGAAAAGAGCTGTAAGATTTGTCACCTAGGACAACATAATCTTAGAGCATGTAGACGTGTCCAGCAAATGGACCCCAAAGCACGGCGCCAAGCCATTATTAAAGTAGGAGCATGCACAGTTTGTTTGTCTACAGCTCATAAAGTTGAAAACTGTGGATCACCGACCACTGGTCGAGTCTGCCAGCAACGGCATCATTCACTGTTACACCAAGGACCGACTAGCAATCCAGTGGCCGGCGCAGTAACCATTGCAGGCTACGACGACGTAGGAGGATATACTCTGCTTGCGACCGCCAAGGTATCATTACAAGGGCCAAACGGTCAATTACAAACATGTCGCGCTGTAATAGATGGTGGATCACAGGTGAATCTTATCTCAAGGAAAATGGCAGATCTGCTATCTCTTAGGGAGAGGTCTCCGATTGAAATATGTGGGATCGGAGGAAAAATCTCAACAGAAAATTAGATCAACACTAAAGCTCTCATCAGTTACATCAGGGTTTGAAAGACTAATAGAGGTATTTGTTATTCCCACGGTCTTTACAGACCAACCGTCAGTAGCAATTGATACTGATCTTAATACTCCCGAGGGACTGCCGTTAGCAGATCCTGACTTTCGGCAACCTGGACCCTTTGACCTAACCTTAGGGGTTGAGGTGTATTCTCGTGTAATAATCGGTGAACTTATTGAACTAGGACCTAATAAACCGTTGGCACAAGGAACTAGGCTTGGTTATGTAATCATTGGTTATCTCAATATAGAAGCCTCATACGGAAATCAACCCTATTCTGGTAGAAGGCAGAGGTGATTCTGTAGGACCGAACGCTACTTATGAGCCAACGAAAGATAAAAATCCGATGAATATAGAACCGACTTCTCATCAATTTAAAACCTACAAGAAGGCTGACTTTGGTTCCACATTTCTAAACTTAACCAAGAAATATCTTAGTTTTGTTGCAGAACGTCCACATACCATAGACGTGCCAAATGATCAAGTTTTACGAGGGCACATTTTCAGTCCCCACGGTAATGTCTATTTTATCGCAAAGGGGAGTGTTAAGCAGCATCAAGAAGATGTGAAGGACCTCAATCGCAAACATGAACCGCAGTTGAAGGAAAAATCCACCTTGGTCAATGATTTGTTAGGTGCTTCCTATACAATTCGGTCAAGGGCTGACCGACATCACGACTTAATTGAGGGTATACTTCAATGGGGGGGGAGAATGTTCGTACCCAAAGGTACTCAACATGACCACACCCAACAAATCAAGCAGTAGCCAAGTTGGGAACAGTACCGGCGCACAGTAGCACCCACTGCATATGAGAATTGCTGATCAGCATATTATATGTCTCACTAACTCACCGTCTCACCGACTCAACGGCACACTGACCGATAATGCAGTCAGCACAATTTGAAGCGTCTACCGAGCTAACTACACAAACTGCTACCATAATCAAAACTCCCTAACCTACCTACCTACTTTAGAATATAGCGTACTTCACTAATCTTTACACTAAACTTCCGTCTTCCAAGTAGTATATAAAAATGTACCACATGAAGAATAAATCAGTTATCAACGCATCTCATAACTCCGCGGTTATACTTCCTACCTCTGGGAATAGGGCTCGTAATACACTATCTCCACTAGCAGCTAACCACGTTAGCTCACCGGCATCGCAGTAACTATCGTTACCATTGCCGCGACGCGATCGTCCTGCCAGCAAAGCGTCCCCGTGCCAGCGACAAGTGCTCATTACCCCCTTGTCCCGCGGTGTGACCCGGAAGTGTCTATTTCGGTTAGGCACAAACAGCCTTCAAAAT
This sequence comes from Drosophila suzukii, assembly GCF_043229965.1. Taxonomy (NCBI): domain Eukaryota; kingdom Metazoa; phylum Arthropoda; class Insecta; order Diptera; family Drosophilidae; genus Drosophila; species Drosophila suzukii. The sequence goes on from NC_092085.1 coordinate 9,245,693, forward strand.
CTGTCATAGATATTGCGTTACTTTTCATATATTTTCTTTTTATTTTTATATCTTTTAATTATTCTTATGACACGTATACTTGCAAGCTGTATTTTCGAAAGGCCCTTTACAATCTGTAGGGCACTTTGGTTTTCTAGCTTCTTTCATATCATTTTTATTTTTGTAGGCATCTAATTTCCTATACGTGTTCTCTAATTCTTTCTTAATTTCTACATTTTCATCCCAGGGTACTGGGGTAGATTTTTCAGCGTATAGCTGCCTATTTAATTCTTTTATTTTTAAATTTAGGAAGTTCTTCTGACCTCCTCTCCTTGGTTTCTTATTATTTTTTTGTCTTAGGGATTTATGTGTATTTAATTAATTAATTTTTTTTTAAATTTTGATATATTTGTATAAAACTTGACATGTATCCCTACCTAGGTAAAAAAAATTAAGACCCGCAGCTAGAAACTGCCTGGTCTGTACAATTCGTGTTAATTATAAGTTTTTGCATCGCAGATGCATATAAATATAATACAAAAAATTTAAGATGTGTAAGCTCTGGTGCTGTAGGTTGTCGTTTATGCTAGTTTGTTTTCCATCGTATGTGTAGGAGGATTTGCCATTCCTTCCACACTTCTTATCCTGTTCTAGTCCTTGGACTCGCACAGGCGATGATTGCTTTCATTTAGTTTTATTTTATGTTGTTTGGTCTATGGTTTTAGGCGGCGCCGGTGCTGGTCCTCGCACAGGCAGTGATTGTTTTATTTTAAATAGTGGGCGCTTGCTCTTCCTCCTGACGAGTTGAGTCTCTCATTAATAGCATTTTCTCAGCATTTGTTTGTTATACAATCTGTGCTAAACCATTTTCTTTTATGTTGTTGCACTTTTTTTTTTGGTCTCCACCTTTGTTTTGTTTTTGTCTCATTCATTAGATAGAATTATCTTCGATTCTTTCATACTGGACTCAATAGACACATATTATTTCACTTAAACATTTTCGCTCGTACTCTTTCACACAAGTGGATGTGGCGTCAAATTTTCATAACTTTCATAACTGCTTGTTCGGCTCTCTTCTGGCTTTCCTCGCGTTTGTTTCACTTCCAACTTTGTTTTGTTTTTGGGTCCAACATCGCTGTCACGGTCGCCATGTTATAATTGCCATTACATTTCATTAAAAATTGCCATTTGTAATATTTGCCATGGGCAGATCTTTATTCAGGAATTGTCAAATTGAGAATGACTTACAGTTAGCTATTTGCGGCTGCGTTGCCTGCAAACATTGGCAGCGGTTGTCATGTATATATCGAAGTATATGCTCACAATTGTATTTGGGCTGGTAGCACCGAGAGCGCGAGAGAATACTGCACAGTGGTCCGGCTTGTATGGGGAGAGCGGCCAAAAATACTTCTAGTTGTTATATCGTTTCAAAATTTTCCCCAAAATTCTTTAAAAATATTTTAAATATTGCTAAAAAAATTGGACATATAGCCCGACTATAGCCTATAGCTACCATACAAAATATCGAAACAAATGTCAAACGCGTTGCTATTTTCAGTTTCAAACTTTTGTATTTAAGTTAGATTACACTTAAGTAATATTTTAAGAGGAAAAGGAAAGGTTTATTATCCTCCCACCAATATTAATTCGTTAGTTTGGATTGTTAAGTGTAAATTACATGAAAAAAACATAACAATAATAATAAACAAAAATACAAATTATAGCAAAAGAAAACAAAATTTTAAAAAATAAATGATACTGGATATATTTAATTTAAGTCATCGAGTAGTTCAAATACTGATGCTGATAAAACTGACGTTTTTGAATGTGGGAGCTTTCTTTGGCCAGTAACATAAGGATCTGAGCTCAAAAGTAATCTGTGCATCAAATCTGTGTTTGTGTCAATCCGAGAATTCTTCCTGGTGTGCTGTCTTCTAAACATTTTGATGTCCTTATTTTTTGACTCTGCAGCTTCTTCTGATAATTCTCCAATCGGCACAACTGCATAACTTATGAAATCTGGAGAATGAACTAAAATTTTGTGTACGGATGGTGGAAGATAGTACCATGGATACAAGCTAATCAGCTTTCTGGCAGTATCAAGTGCATATTCTCCAAATTTTGCCGCATTGATTTTGTAGCCTGATGCCAAACACTGCAGCAATATTAAACACCGGATTATAATATCTTCATTAATACCCGTTCTTTCAGCTGCTAGTTCGGATTTTTAAAAAACGCTCTGGCCGTATTGCCATCATTTGACGTGCCACTTCCTCCACTCCTAGGTGTATCCACAATAATTCCCATTTGTATGCGAAAATCATTCTGCATTTGGGATTTCCTTGTCGAAAGTACTTGTTTTCCTTCTGGAGTACTAACTCTCCAGCTCTTCAGGTCGAGTCTGTACGATACATGCAAAAAGTATTCAAAAAAACTAATATAGGAGTGTAATGGAGACAATCCAAACTCAAAGCGTGCTTTATTAACCTTCTTTTTCGAACAATTTTCCAAATCGTTCATCTCTGTCGGCTTTGCCTCACATACGTAGCACTTAGAAGATGACGTGTGACTTAGGGCACTACAAATTTTCCCATCAACCATGGTCAACTGTAAGCTGTGTTTAATTTTAATTTCTTTACCGGACACATTACATGGCGTGGCATTCAACACTTCAATCTTAGCTTTGAAATTCTTTTCTTTGTCTTCAGCTAATTGAGACGTTTCTTTTGCAAATTGCAATCTTAATGGTCTGCAGTATCGTGTAGACGAAGGTCGCGGATTCTTCCAAATTATTTTTTCATCTTTTGGATCATTTTCCATGTTTTGAAGTTGTAATGGCACATATGATGTCACAAAAAGACTGGAATCTCTCAAATCCTTATTGCAGACTTTCTGTTTGTATTCTGAATGTCCAGTGCTGCCGTCAAATCCCCATTTTCCAATTAAAATAAGGTTATCAGAGCAATCACAATCCTCCTAGCAGTATGGTCAACCAAGCTCTGTAACTCGACTTCAGCTTTTGATTCACTTACAGTTATTTTGTCTGGATAGGTTAATTTCTTAGCCTTTAACAGTTGACCCTAGCTTGGAAAAAGGTCAAAGGAGGCCTTTGAGTTCACATAGCTTCGAATAAGAAAATATTGATGCTTGCTCAAGTTTGCCTCCATGAGAAGCGACAAGACTTCATCGATGTTAACTTTGCTTGCATTGCATTGCATTTGATTGAAAGTTGCACGATCGTAAGTCACAAGCTGCAGATTCATTAGTTATTGAAAGCTCAGCAATTCTTCGTCTCTTAGTTCTTTTTGATGACTCACTAAAGTCTACTTTCGGACGTCCACGCTTAGCAGTTTCGATCATTTCTTGAGGCTTACTTGGAGTGCGTTTCATAAAAATTGTCTCCTTTTCGTTAAGCCAATTAGATTGGAATTCAAGAATTGATGCCTTTTTGCGTTTATATTGTGTCCAAAACGAAGCATTTTTTTGCAAATGTAACCAATACATTTCGTTAACACGCTCATATCGGCCTTCCGTAATTTTTCTGCATTAGTGTCGATTACTTTACACCAATAATTGAATATGTACAAGCGGGTGAAGACACAATGAGAAGAGTCACCTAACAAAATTAAATTATTAAGGGAATTACGCTATAAAAATTAAAATTTGAACCTAAAAAAAAAATAAAACACTAAGGACGAACACAAAGACACAGCACAACTACAATGCAAAACAGCTGCTTTGACCTTGAAGAAAAAAAGAGACGGTGTTAGTTTATGGTTGATTACGCACACATCTGCAAGTATCTGCAGCTAGCTTTAACTTTTTTTATACCTTAAGATATTGACAAATACACTGAATAAAAAATGAATCGGGGCATCTTGGGTGATCATAGTTAAAACTTTTAGTAAACATAGAAAACACGAATACAAAAGATACTAAAAATATAATAAAGTTAAGAATTAATTTAAAAATAACGACAACACATGTTAGTTTTTATTAATATTGAAAATTAAAAGTAATACTTTTAACTTCAAAATCCATTTTATATAATTTAAATTGGACAGCGTAATTAGTTGACTGAACACTTTGAAGTTCGCTTTTGTTGTGAAAAATTCGCTATGCGTGCAGATGCGCTTTGCAAATGAACACGAGTTCACAGCTTCAATTCTATTTTTAGAAAGTCCCGTTAAATATCTAGAAAAAACTGGTTTGTTATGAAGAAGTTTCGTCATTTTAGAGGCGATTTGGTTACTTTTCGCAAATTTTTGTTGTTATGATTTTTCGAATTTTGTCCTATGGGCGCAACCACTGCACAGTGGTTCCGTCAGAGGCCAAAAATCAAAAAAACCGATTTGAAAATATTTAAATTAAATTTACACAGTTTGTCTCTAAAATGTCCAATCTTCCAATTTGCAAACCGGTTTTCGCTGGAAACCCAACGGTACATTCCAAAACAAGGAAGAACGCTATAGTCGAGTACCTCGACTATCAGATACCCGTTATCGATACCTATCGATTGGTCCAAAAAAAAATTTGCCACGCCCACTCTAACGCCCATAACGCTTAAATCTGTATACCGCCGGTAGGTGGCGCAGTTTAATCTCGCTTTGCTACTTGCATATCTCTATTTAGCTGAGTAACGGGTATCTGATAGTCGAGGTACTCGACTATAGCGTTCTTCCTTGTTTTTTTTTAATTTTGGTGAAAATTTTGTAACAATATAACAACTCAAAGTAATTATGGCCGCAGCTCCAAACAAGCCGAATCACTGTGCACTGTGTACTGTAGACAGTACTATTGCTTTTTGCGTATCGCTGCAATGAATAAGCGGGGAAAAAGCTAGGTCGTACCTATTCATATATTCGTCTTAAAAATCTGTTTCTAAGTATGGCTAATACTTCTAATATTCTCAAAATTTGGTTGATTGGCTAGAGTAATTCTGATGCAATCTGTGGTATTAATTTTGTTTGTTAATAATTTTTTTTTATTTTTTCAAAATTTTAATTCTCTTATTTTTAGTATGTCATCGCATTATGTCTCACTAACTCACCGTCTCACCGACTCAACGGCACACTGACCGGCAGTCAGCACAATTTGCAGCGTCTGCCGAGCCAACTACACAAACTGCTACCATAGTCAAAACTCCCTAACCTACCTACCTACTTTACAATATAGCGTACTTCACTAATCATTACACTAAACTTCCCAGTAGTATATAAACATGTACCAAATGAAGAATAAATTAGTTATCAACGCATCTCATAACTCCGCGGTTCTACTTCCGCCCTCTGTGAATAGGGCTCGTAATACACCATCTCTACTAGCAGCTAACCACGTTAACAACAAGGGATCACACTCAAGCAACCCCCTTCCCACTAAAGGACTCACAGCTTTATCCAGCTTCACAGGATACGCTCCTTCTTCCAGCGTCACAGAAACTTCAGCTTAATCCAGCTTCACAGGATACGCTTCTTCTTCCAGCGTCACAGGAACATCAACTTAATCCAGCTTCACAGGATAAGCATCTCTTCCAGCGTCACAGGAACTTCAGCTTAATCCGGCTTCACAGGATACGCTTCTTCTTCCAGCGTCACAGGAACCTCAGCTTCATCCAGCTTCACAGGATACGCTTCTTCTTCCAGCATCACAGGAACTTCAGCTTTATCCAGCTTCACAGGATACCCAGCTTCATCCAGCTTCACAAGATTCTTTGTTTCCAAGACACACAATATGTCTATTTCATTCATTTAGGAAACAAATCACACAAGAATCGATTTACACAATCGATTACTAGACACACAAAACGAGCTGCAAGGGAAAATCCAACAGCTCATTAAGAATTATGGCAAGGATTCTGCCGACCGACGCCACCGAGACGGCTATTATTCCGGTAAGCTAAATCAGTTAATGCAGTTTTGCGACCTAGATGAAGAAGTCCAGCAAGTGGCATTACCCACTGGAAGTGAGTACTCTTCACGACTAGTAGCATTTAAAGAGCTGGTCGAAAAATATCAGAATATCTTTCTGGACAACATGCCGACTGGAAGCGGGCTTCCGAAGGCCCCCAGACGAACTTCGGCCAACATCAAGCTCACAACAAGAGATCAAGTCAAAGGAGATTCCGCAATTGACACGGTGATCCGACAGTTGCAGAGAAGATGCAACGAACCGTCACCCCAGCCCTACAAAGGCACCTGGATCTCCATTGGGCGTTGCTAAGGCAAGCCCACGACGAATTGGACAGCACACCTGGGGCCGCAGCCCTGACAGAAGCAGAGCTAACTCCATTCCACACATTATACGAGGAATACAAAACGAACCTGCTTCGAGAAAACGACTCGCCAATGAGCCTAAACTTGGCACTTCCGCCAATTAGCATTCCGGAGTTCAACGACGAGTATCTAGACTGGCCACGGTTCCATGATCTCTTTGTGGAATTGGTACATAATAAACCATATTCGGCCAGTCAAAAACTACATATTCTACAGAGTTCGCTTCGTGGTGAAGCGAGAAACGTCTTGACAGACACAGCCTTCTCACAGGGTGGCTATGACGACACCTGGTTGCGTTTAAAGGCCAGGTACCAGAACGGAAAAATCCTTGCATTCGCCGCCATTGCAAAAATTATTGACCATAAGCCTATAGACGGCTCCTCGCGCCAACTAAGGGCCTTACATGACACTATAAAAAACTCAATGAGTACTCTTAAAAACCTCGATATCACACAAAATCCTGGGATCCAATCCTGTGTTTTCTTATCAGAAGAAAACTAGACCAGCAGTCTCTAGCTGCTCTAGGAATTTCAGCGTATGCACCAACGGAAATTCCCACGTTATGGAGTGTACTGACGTTTATTGAGCGGCGCGCTTGCATGCTGGAGACGATAAGCGCTCAACCTACAGCAACACTCTGCCATCAGTCAGTTCACAACGAAGAGAGCTGTAAGATTTGTCACCTAGGACAACATAATCTTAGAGCATGTAGCCGTGTCCAGCAAATGGACCCCAAAGCACGGCGCCAAGCCATTATTCAAGTAGGAGCATGCACAAATTGTTTGTCTACAGCTCATAAAGTTGAAAACTGTGGATCACCGACCACTTGTCGAGTCTGCCAGCAACGGCATCATTCACTGTTACACCAAGGACCGACTAGCAATCCAGTGGCCGGCGCAGTAACCATTGCAGGCTACGACGACGTAGGAGGATATACTCTGCTTGCGACCGCCAAGGTATCATTACAAGGGCCAAACGGTCAATTACAAACATGTCGCGCTGTAATAGATGGTAGATCACAGGTGACTCTTATCTCAAGGGGAATGGCAGATCTGCTATCTCTTAGGGAGAGGTCACCGATTGAAATATGTGGGATCGGAGGAAAAATCTCAACAGCAATTAGATCAACACTAAAGCTCTCATCAGTTACATCAGGGTTTGAAAGACTAATAGAGGTATTTATTATTCCCACGGTCATTACAGGCCAACCTTCAGTAGCAATTGATACTGATCTTAATACTCCCGAGGGACTGCCGTTAGCAGATCCTGACTTTCGGCAACCTGGACCCATTGACCTAACTTTAGGGGTTGAGGTGTATTCTCGTGTAATAATCGGTGAACTTATTGAACTAGGACCTAATAAACCGTTGGCACAAGGAACTAGGCTTGGTTATGTAATCACAGGTTATCTCAATAAAGAAGCCTCATACGGAAATCAACCCTATTCTGGTAGAAGGCAGAGGTGATTCTGCAGGACCGAACGCTGCTTATGAGCCAACGAAAGATAAAAATCCGATGAATATAGAACCGACTTCTCATCAATTTAAAACCTACAAGAAGGCTGACTTTGGTTCAACATTTCTAAACTTAACCAATAAATATCTTAGTTTTGTTGCAGAACGTCCACATACCATAGACGTGCCAAATGATCAAGATTTACGAGGGCACAATTTCAGTCCCCACGGTAATGTCAATTTTATCGCAAAGGGGAGTGTTAAGCAACATCAAGAAGATGTGAAGGACCTCAATCACAAACATGAACCGCAGTTGAAGGAAAAATCCACCTTCGTCAATGATTTGTTAGGTGCTTCCTATACAATTCGGTCAAGGGCTGACCGACATCACGACTTAATTGAGGGTACCCCTCAATGGGGGGGAGAATGTTCGTACCCAAAGGTACTCAACATGACCACACCCAACAAATCAAGCAGTAGCCAAGTTGGGAACAGTACCAGGCGCACAGCAGCACCCACTGCATATGAGAATTGCTGATCAGCATATTATATCACATGTACCAAATAAAGAACAAGGAAGAACGCTATAGTCGAGTACCTCGACTATCAGATACCCGTTACTCAGCTATATGGAGATATGCAAGCAGCAAAGCGAGATTAAAATGCGCCACCTTCCGGCGGTATACAGATTTAAGCGTTATGGGCGTTAGAGTGGGCGTGGAAAATTTTTTTTTGGATCAATCGATAGGTATCGACGAGACCAATACATTTCAGTTAAAATTTTTTATCTAGCATGAAAATTGTGGGCGTCACAAGTTTTCGCGGTTTGTGGGCGTTAAAGTGGGCGTGGCAAACTTTTTTTTGGGTCAATCGATAGGTATTGATGAGAACAATACATTTCAGTTAAAATTTTTATTCTAGCATCAAAACTGTAGGAGCCACAGTTTTGGGCGAATTGTGGGCGTTAGAGTGGGCGTGGCACTCTACTGAAACAAACTTGCGCTGCGTAAGAAGCTCAGGAATCTGCACGCCAAATCTCAATAGCCTAGCTCCCATAGTTTCCGAGATCTCAGCGTTCATCCGGACGGACAGACAGACGGACAGACGGACAGACGGACATGGCTAGATCGACTCGGCTAGTGATCCTGATCAAGAATATATATACTTTGTGGGGTCGGAAACGCTTCCTTCTGCCTGTTACATACTTTCCGACGAATCTAGTATACCCTTTTACTCTACGAGTAACGGGTATAATAAATCAGTTATCAACGCATCTCATAACTCCGCGGTTCTACTTCATACCTCTGGGAATAGGGCTCGTAATACACTACCTCCACTAGCAGCTAACCACGTTAGCTCACCCTCAGCGCAGTTCAGCATCTCCTGTGGTCCGGCATCGCAGTAGCTATCGTCACTGCCGCGACGCGATCGTCCTGCCAGCAAAGCGTCCCCGTGCCAGCGACATGTGCTCATTTCCCCCTTGTCCCACGGTGTGACCCGGAAGTGTCTATTTCGGTTAGGCACAAACAGCCTTCAAAATCTGTCATAGATATTGCGTTATTTTTCATATATTTTCTTTTTATTTTTATATCTTCTAATTTTTCTTATGACCCGTATACTTGCAAGCTGTATTTTCGAAAGGCCCTTTACAATCTGCAGGGCACTTTGGTTTTCTAGCTTCTTTCATATCATTTTTATTTTTGTAGGCATCTAATTTCCTATACGTGTTCTCTAATTCTTTCTTAATTTCTACATTTTTATCCCAGGGTACTGGGGTAGATTTTTCAGCGTATAGCTGCCTATTTAATTCTTTTATTTTTAAATTTAGGAAGTTCTTCTGACCTCCTCTCCTTGTTCTCTTATTATTTTTTTTGTCTTAGGCATTTATGTGTATTTTATTAATAAATTTTTTTTTAAATTTTCTGATATATTTGTATAAAACTTGACGTGTATCCCTACCTAGGTAAAAAAAATTAAGACCCGCAGCTAAAAACTGCCTGGTCTGTACAATTCGTGTTAATTATAAGTTTTTGCATCGCAGATGCATATAAATATAACAAAAAAAATTTAAGATGTGCGCTTTTGGAAGCGCTGTCGGTTAACTTCTCCAGGGTCCGGCTTGGCGTGCCGAACGGGGCCGGTGCTGGCTGCACAGGCTTCTCCTTCTCCAGTGTAAGCTCTGATGCTGTAGGTTGTCGTTTATGCTAGTTTGTTTTCCATCGTATGTGTAGGATGATTTGCCATTCCTTCCACACTTCTTATCCTGTTCTAGTCCTTGGACTCGCACAGGCGATGATTGCTTTCATTTAGTTTTATTTTATGTTGTTTGGTCTATGGTTTTAGGCGGCGCCGGTGCTGGTCCTCGCACAGGCAGTGATTGTTTTATTTTAAATAGTGGGCGCTTGCTCTTCCTCCTGACGAGTTGAGTCTCTCATTAATAGCATTTTCTCAGCATTTGTTTGTTATATTGTACAATCTGTGCTAAACCATTTTCTTTAATGTTGTTGCACTTTTTTTTTTGGTCTCCACCTTTGTTTTTTTTTTGTCTCATTCATTAGATAGAATTGTCTTCGATTCTTTCATACTGGACTCAATAGACACATATTATTTCACTTAAACATTTTCGCTCGTACTCTTTCACACAAGTGGATGTGGCGTCAAATTTTCATAACTTTCATAACTGCTTGTTCGGTTCTCTTCTGGCTTTCCTCGCGTTTGTTTCACTTCCAACTTTGTTTTGTTTTTGGGTCCAACATCGCTGTCACGGTCGCCATGTTATAATTGCCATTACATTTCATTAAAAATTGCCATTTGTAATATTTGCCATGGGCAGATCTTTATTCAGGAATTGTCAAATTGAGAATGACTTACAGTTAGCTATTTGCGGCTGCGCTGCCTGCAAACATTGGCAGCGGTTGTCATGTATAAGTTAACAACCAACCCCCAGCTTAGGCTGAGCAGGCCAGTTCTTACTTACCTTATTAATGTTAATCATTTATCATGTTTACCATTCTCTAGTATTAATCACTTTTTATTATTATCAATATTATTATTACATTTCTCCCTCATGCATGGGTCCACCCTAATTCGGGTCCGACCTATTGGCCCTAGAGCTGAGCCAGCACATTGTACCATTCCGAGCCGTGGCTCCTTTTCATTGGCTGACAACAATCGTATGACTTTTGCAAAATGTGCAAGGTCAGCGGTCTGCCACGGGCATCCGGCTATGCATGAGCTTTTGTTCAATCTTAAGTTTAGTTTTAATTTGGATTTGAAATAAAGAGCTCCAGCTCGTTCATAAAACTCCGGCCTTAGCCGTCATATTATTTTGATTATCGAATTTGGTTATCGTGCCTTAAGGGCCGTGACATCGGAGATAAGTATCTCCCACCGTATACTTCGGAAGAAGCAAGGGAGTCGAAGCTACCACCCGACTCCGCTGTGGCTGCCAATCTTGGTGGCCGCCAACAATCGATCAGCGGGCAGTACTCTACTGCCACCCCCCTACGGATATATCACCTACCGGCTCTACCCCTGCCGCGGAGGAGCCGCCAGCCGGCACGGATAATTAAATAATTGTCGCCCAACGGATTAATATTATTACTAATATTCGAATCCCACCCCTGAAGTTGTAAATTATGTAAGTAGCTGAGCGCCGACAATAGCCAAGGTCTACACATACACAACACACATATGCCATACAATTTCCTACGCCCAGCAATAGGAATTTTTTACGTATAGAAAGTGACTCGATTCTCGATTTCTGATTCAGATTTTTATGAGTGCGTGGCAAATAAAAAATATATATATAACTCAAGTTACGTACACTCGTACTGGCAATTTTTATGTGAATAAATTATTCAAATATTAAATTACAATACACTTCCATGTTCTGCGTGTTGATTTAATTTTGTTCGATCTGGATTTTTTTAAGTGCATTATAATAAAAGAAACCATACGTCTCAAATAACGTACACTGGTGCCAAGGCGATCGACATTTACACGATTTAATTATGCAAAGGAATATTGTATTTCTTTGTTAAGGTTGGTTCCTATACGCATTCAGAGGGCCCAGTCGTTTTTCTCCTTGTGTTTGTTACAAATTTACCTACTGTGCTTATATTGAGTTTCGTACCAAAGTTATCCAGTGTGTCTGTGCTAGTAATATACCCAGTCGAATTGACCTATACTTGTTGTCACCGTTCTGTATTTTAATTTTGTTCTTGGGACAAATTAATCCAACATCTTTGTGTTTTAGGTGATGATCTATTATTTTTCGCTAAATTGTTCGACTTTACATCACCAAAGTGGCCCGTTGAAACCTTATGTCTTGAGCCCAATCGTCAAACCCTCGTATCTACCTCGCGACCTTTAACTGCCAATGAGTTGGGAGTATAGAGAAGTAAAACAGGAAATTGATAGCGACGATAGCGAAAGTAGCGAAGAAGTAGGATTTCGCCCCGAAGTTAGGGACACAGATCAACCAGAAATGAACGCAGAAATGGTCCAAGCGATTGTCGCAAATGCGGTCAGCGCCGCTCTTAGCGAACAAGAGGAGCTGTTAAGAATCGCTTTCGCCACAGAATTAGATGCGGTTAGAACACAGGTTAGCGCGCTGTCAGTCCAAGCGCCGCAGGTGGAGGTTCACAAAAGAGTAGTACCAAACCCTGCAGTAAGATGCGATGTCAAGTTGGACATAGTAAAGTCTCTGCCAACGTTCAGTGGAAGCCACGATGAGTATGTTTCGTGGAGGCAAGCTGCATCAGATGCCTATGAGGTATTTAAGAAATACGACGGCAGCGAGGCACACTACGAGGCCGTGGTCATAATTAAAAACAAAATTTGCGGACCCGCTCGGTCACTACTCACGTCCCACAATACAGTGCTAAACATCGATGCAATTATAGCCAGACTAGATTGCACATATGCGGACAAAACGTCCTTGAGAGTGCTGCGGCAAAATTTAGAAATGGTTCGGCAAGGAGACTCCGATCTTATGGCATACTATGACGAGGTCGAGAGGAAACTCACGCTTGTCACTAACAAAATAGTCATGTCACATAACTCGGGCACAGCAACTATCCTAAATAAGGAGGTTAGGGATGATGCCCTTCATGCATTCATCGCAGGGCTTAAAAGACCACTCAAGTCACTCGTGCTGCCAGCACAACCCAAAGACCTTCCGTCTGCACTAGCGTTAGCGCGTGAGGCCGAGAACAGCATTGAGAGAAGTGCGTTCGCGGCATCCTACGCGAAAGCTATAGAAGACAAGTCCCATTGCAATGAGGGCAACAGGCGCAATAGTAAGAGTCAGGGAAAGCAATGGAGAGGCGAGGATAAGAATCCGCACTTTGTCCCTAAACAAAACCAAAATAAATCTCATGAGAACAATCCCTGGCCAAAGCACAGGGATACTGAGCCACTAGACCAGGATAAAATTCAACCCATGGAGGTAGACCCCTCAACGGCTAGATTTAGACAAGAAACAAGATGGGGAAAGCCTCAAAGTAACAACAACTACAAAAGGCAGAACTCGTCCCAGCGTCAATCAGGCCAAAGACGCCAACGCGTCAACAATATAGCCCAACCCCAACAGGAGGCGACGGATTATGCCACCACGGCTGAGGCCGAGGTTGCCACCATCGAGGAAGATAGCGACTCCGCCGAGCTTAACGACCTCCTCCATTTTTTAGGGAGCGTTCCCGACTGCCGTTCGTCGAGCGACAGTTGGCTGGCAAATCAATAAAAATTCTCATCGACACCGGGGCGGCAAAAAATTACGTGAAGCCCGTAAAGGAGCTAAGAAACGTAATGCCGGTCGAAACCCCCTTCACTGTGAGCTCTATTCACGGCTCCAGTGATGTCAAATACAAGTGCATAATGCGCATTTTTGGACTAGACGTCCCATTTTTCCTCTTGGATACATTGAGCACGTTCGATGCTATAATAGGCTTCGATTCGCTAACGCGAGCAGGAGTAGCATTGAACCTAGGCAGCAACGTGATAAAATATGCAAATGTCACTGAAAAGCTCAAATTTTTTGACTGTCAAAATGTCAATTTCACCAAAATCGATGACATAGTGGTGCCAAGTTCGGCTAAAGCCGAATTCAAAAGAACTATTCTGAAAAGAATTAAGGTGTTTTCAACCTCTAACGAGGCGCTCACCTTCAACACATCGGTCATCGCTACTATCCGAACTACGAGTGACGAACCTGTCTACTCCAAGTTATACCCTTACCCTATGGGGGCAGCAGACTTTGTAAATAACGAAATCAAAGAACTGCTGCAAAACGGCATAATCAGGCCGTCCAGATCCCCATACAACAGCCCTGCCTGGGTAGTTGATAAGAAAGGGACTGATGATAATGGCAGTAGAAAGAAGCGATTAGTAATCGATTTCAGAAAGCTCAACGAGCGAACAGTAGCCGATCGCTATCCCATGCCGAGCATACCCATGATTCTAGCGAACTTGGGAAAAGCCAAATTTTTTACTACCCTAGACCTGAAGTCAGGGTACCACCAAATATACCTGGCTGAAAAGGACAGAGAGAAAACCTCGTTCTCAGTTAATGGTGGGAAGTACGAATTCTGCCGACTACCCTTCGGCCTAAAAAACGCAGGGAGTATTTTCCAAAGAGCCATCGACGATGTGCTGCGGGAAGAAATCGGCAAAATATGCTACGTCTACGTTGACGATGTTATCATCTTTTCCGAAAATGAAACGGAACATGTCAAGCATATTGACACGGTGCTTAAGCGCCTACTCGATGCCAACATGAGGGTGGTACGAGAAAAAACAAAATTCTTTAAAGAGAGCGTTGAATTCCTAGGGTTCATTGTTACCAGAGGAGGGACAAAAACAGACCCAGAAAAGGTTAGGGCAATAAAAGAGTTCCCAGAACCAAAAAATCTGTTTAGCCTCAGGTCCTTCCTAGGCCTGGCGAGCTATTACAGAAGCTTTGTAAAAAAATTTGCATCTATTGCTAGACCCCTGACCGCCATCCTCAAAGGGGAAAATGGGACGGTCAGCAAGAATATGTCGAAAAAAGTAGCTCTCAGGTTTAATGAAACCCAGCGAAATGCATTCGACCACCTTCGTAACATTTTGGCATCCGAAGATGTCATATTGACATACCCTGATTTCAAATCACCGTTTGACTTAACCACTGACGCCTCAGCGAGTGGAATAGGCGCGGTACTGTCCCAGAATAAAAGACCTATTACTATGATTTCACGCACGCTAAAAGACTGCGAGCTTAACTACGCCACAAACGAAAGAGAATTACTGGCGATAGTCTGGGCAATAGGCAAACTCCAGAATTACCTGTACGGTAACAATGAGGTACGGATCTTCACAGACCACCAGCCTCTCACGTATGCGGTATCCGACAAAAATACCAACGCTAAAATCAAGCGATGGAAAGCATTCATTGATGAGAACAACGGGAAAGTATTTTACACACCCGGAAAACAAAACCTGGTAGCTGACGCATTATCAAGGCAACCCCTGAATAACTTAGAGGCTGAAGCCCAGTCTGACGCGGCTACGGTGCATAGTGAGCTTTCACTCTCGTACACCATAGATACCACAGATAAACCTCTTAACTGTTTTAGAAACCAAATTATTTTGGAAGAAGCGGACCATCCGCGTCGGCGAGATTTCATAGTCTTTGGAAACAGAACTCGTCATATCATCAATTTTAATAACAAAGACTTGCTTGTTGAATCCGTTAAAGAGATCATCAACGCCAACGTTGTGAACGCGATTCACTGCGATTTACCTACCCTAGCTCGCATCCAACATGCCTTGAGGCAGGAATTTCCTGCGACAAAGTTCTGGCATTGTAAAACCTTTGTCAGTGACATAACCAACGCTAATGAACAGTTGGAAATCACTAACACCGAGCACAATCGCGCCCATAGGGCTGCCCAGGAGAACGCAAAACAAATTCTCCGGGATTATTACTTCCCGAACATGTCAAAATTAGCTAGCGAAGTAGTCGCAAATTGCAAGGTCTGCAATAAAGCCAAATATGACCGCCATCCCAAGAAACAGGAATTGGGAACTACGCCCATCCCATCATACGTTGGGGAAATGTTGCATATCGACATTTTTTCGACCGACAAAAAAATTTTCTTAACTTGCATTGATAAATTCTCCAAATTCGCTATCGTACAGCCCTTGATTTCCAGGGCAATATAGATGTACGAGCACCTATTCTTCAGTTAGTAAATTTTTACTCTAACACCAAAACTATATACTGCGACAATGAGGCCTCCTTTAACTCAGAGACAATCAAAGACACCTGTGCCAAGCAGTTACATGCAGGCGGGGCGGCTACATGCCGGACGCGGCCCAGCAATCTGGAACCCCTTACAATTGTGGACGATGGAGTAATTATCATTAATGAGAAACTGACGAGGATTACCATCGATGACGGTCCCACAACGACCATAATAGGGACCCACCTCATTACTTTTGAGAGAAAGGCGGTGATCAACGACTCCGTATATTTGAACCTCAACCACTCAGTGAATATGAGCCCGGGTATTGCGGCCTCCCCCTTAATTAACATCACGGGACACGATCACATATTGAGCCTACCATTGCTACAGCGGATGAACGAGCATAACCTGCGTTTACTGCAGGAGCTACGGGATGACGTGTCGGATGGAGGTTCCCCGAGGATTTGGTTCGCCGCAGGAGTTGCCGTCAGCCTCATGCTATGCGACTTGGTCCTGCTCCAACAACACTGCAGGCGCAAACGAGAGGCAGCCCAGCTACAAAAGTCCATCGACGAACTGGCTGTCACCGAGGACGGCGTCCAATTTAAGGGGGGAGTAGTTAACAACCAACCCCCAGCTTAGGCTGAGCAGGCCAGTTCTTACTTACCTTATTAATGTTAATCATTTATCATGTTTACCATTCTCTAGTATTAATCACTTTTTATTATTATCAATATTATTATTACATTTCTCCCTCATGCATGGGTCCACCCTAATTCGGGTCCGACTTATTGGCCCTAGAGCTGAGCCAGCACATTGTACCATTCCGAGCCGTGGCTCCTTTTCATTGGCTGACAACAATCGTATGACTTTTGCAAAATGTGCAAGGTCAGCGGTCTGCCACGGGCATCCGGCTATGCATGAGCTTTTGTTCAATCTTAAGTTTAGTTTTAATGCGAACGGCACTTTGTATTTGTTTCTGTTGGAATATGACATTACTTCATATCGATAAGAATATCGTATAAGCAAAAGTATTCTGCTCACTACTGGTAACACTAATATCGTTTTGGTTGCGATGAGCTGGTTCAACTCTCACTTATTCCGCATAATTTTGAAGTGACAAGACGTGACCCAAGGAACTTAAAATATATATCTAAAACTATACATAAAGTGTATTTAACTTGGTTTGTGAGTTGGTGGGAAGTGTAGTATTGCGCCGAGCACATTATACATGCTGTGGGAGGACCACAGGACGAATACAAGAGACAACACGTGAAATCTGGATTCTGACGAAATAGTGTGACGCTTCCAGGAAATCACACACACACATAAATAAATTGTGTGTATTCTTATAGTTTTAGTATACTGTAACACAATGTTGGTGTCGGTACAGTGGGTACTCGCTACAATAATACATGCATACTACAGTCGTTAATACCTATCGATTGATCCAAAAAAAGTTTGCCACGCCTACTCTAACGCGCATATCGCTTAAATCTGTTTACCGACCACATAACCATATAAAGAGATCACGGGTAGGTGGCACATTTCAATCTCGTCTTGGTCCTTGCATATTTCCATTTCCCCCATTTAAGCTGAGTAACGGGTATCTGATAGTCGAGGTACTCGACTTTAGCGTTCTTCCTTGTTATACCCGTTACTCGGTGAGTAAAGGAGTATACCAGATTCGTCGGGAAGTATGTAACAGGCATAGGACAGCGTTTCCGACCCCATAAAAAATATATATTCTTCATTAGGATCACTGGCCGTATGAACGCTTAGATCTTGGAAACTATAAGCGCTGACTTTTGGTGTAGAGCTTGGGCTTATTTCTGCAGTAGCATAGCATCCAGACTCAGAAGACTTTTAGCAAAATCTCCAGCAACCATTGGCTATCTAAAAACCAATGCTGACAGCTGGACGGAAAACAGTCAGGAAACCCTTGAACTACTGTTAGACACCCACTTCCCTAAAAACACCCATGTAGTGAGAGGACCTCTACTAGAGTATACACAACATCTCGAACCCTGGCCGCATTCAGTAAGCTTTTCACTCTTTTGAGCCCTTCAAATCGCCCGGCCCAGATGGGTTCTTCCCGGCCCAGCTACAACGGACATTTCGGATATTTCCCTACCCTGGCTGACATCCATCTTCCATGGCTGCCTTGCTCTGAACCATATTCCAACAAGGTGGCTGGACGTTAAGGTAATTTTTATACCGAGTGCCGGCAAACCCTCCCACACCAATCCAAAGGTCTTCCGCCCGATTAGTCTCTCATCCTTCTTGTTGAAGACCCGGGAAAGGCTAATTGACACCCATATCAGGCTAACCATCGAACAAAGCCTAGTCTCTGACGCGCGTACCGTAAGGGTAGATCAACAGATACCGCCCTCCACCTTCTAGTATCCAGCGTTTCAAGACATAGAAGGCGCCTCTAACAACGTCACCCCACCGGCGATTACTAGTGCTCTGACTGAACTGGGCATTGAGCGGCCCATAGTGGGACTTATACACACCATGCTAGCCAGCCCACTCGACCAGGAATGTCAGCAGAGGACAAGTACAACATAACTGCACCAAACGCGCCTAGCCCTTAGCAACCCAGCAAAGTACCTAGGTGTCATCCTTGACAAAAAGCTCCTCCGGACAGACAACATCCTAGGGAGTGTAAGCCGGGAGGTAGCGGGGTACGTCGGCGCTGGTAGAATGGCGTGCGAGGCAACGGCGGGAAACTGGCGGCGTCGGCGGGCTGCTGCGCTGGGCTTCGGCGGTTTGCTGCTGGTGCGGCGGAAAGCGTCTAGGCTGTAGGGGAGAAAACCTCTCGAAACGCGAAGTGCCCCTTGACCGAAAAGTAATACGCAAAAGTTCACTTCGTAAAAATTAGGCGGGGGTACGACCGCGGTTTATTCAGTAGGAATGCCAAAATTGAACTACTTAAGTCTAAGCTCAGATCCGCGCAGCAAAGCGCAGCGGAGACTTTACGGAGGGGAGCTTAGAACAGCGCAGGAGAGCGGGAGCGCGAGAGAGCGGGAGAGCGAGAGAGCGGTGCAGCTGGATAGGGGGGCCGGTCCACATTCGCCGGACAGTGGGCCTGAACATTCCGCCACCCTTGCAATCGCTAGCGTTGCAAAAAAGAGACGGAACTTCGGCCAGTCGCCTACGCCTTAAGCCTGCGTACAGGCGGCCGGATAGGATTCACCCGAACACCGTCTTCTGCGCTACTGGCAGTCCCTCGTCGACCACGTGGAAGCCCGGCTCTATCACCTTCGGGTAGACGTCCGCGCCCAGGATCAAGGAAATAGTGGCTGGCCCATGGAAACGCTCATCCACGAGCGGTAGCTCCTTAAACTTCTTGACGATGCTCTCACTGAGCGCACGGATGGGGGTGCGGATGCGCACGTTCGGCTCGATCTTGAGGACCACCTCCAGCTTGATGGCCTCGTCGACCTTCGACCGAATTGTCGCCGTGCAGATGTTCCCTTCGCCCACGTTTGTTGTCGGCAAACGAATCGCGGCGGTGTCGAACGTCTTCTCCCCGGTCTCGACGATCACCAAAGCAGTCGGGAGGACATTGACGCTATGACGCTGGATAAGTGCCGCGAGCGACGGAGCTGGTGTCGAGGATGCTGAGCGCGGTGGAGCGGCGGAGAGGCGGGCTGGTGCTTGGAGCCGGACTTTTCCGGGAAACAAGTTCGTGCATGTGGAGCAGCGTGTGATGGTTCCGGTTGCACGCACTGCACCGGTCACCGCTACGACAGCTCCCAGTGGAGTGCTCGTGTGCGAGACAGTTCGCGCAGTTCTTGTTTATAAGAACTGCCCGCAGCCGCTTCTCTGCGCTCAGCTTTAGGAACCTCTGACACTTCCGAAGAGGATGGATTCCGCGGCAGACTCGGCATCGGTAGGACTGAGTACCTCCCGTACGTCTGCTATCCAATGCCTGAGCGCTACGTGGTCGGGGAGCCATTTTCCTGTTTAGAGTGTCGATAAGGAAAAACAACCAGGGCTGATTAACAATGACGTGGATAATGGCTACGGACTAAGGTGTGTAAGAAACGCGGCTCGTTACGAGGTAGTTTTGGACGGCTCTCTTGGAAGAAGAACCACCTCGGTCACTGGACGTTTGACAATACCCCGTGTCGTACGAATGTCGACTACGTGGACATTGCCATCGGCTCCCGAAAAAACGGAGACTATTCTTCCGAGTCGCCACTCATTTGAGGGCAAATTGTCATCCTTAATAACGACCAGATCGCCGACAGGCAGATTTTCTGTGGGGACTTGCCACTTGTTGCGCTTGTGGAGCTCCTTAAGGTACTCATCCTTCCATCGAGTGCGGAATTGTTGATGGAGAGACTTTAAGTGCTGCCACCGGTTCAGAATGGACTTGAATTCGCCTTTTACTTCAGGTTCTACTATGGATAGAAGAGGTCCACCAACAAGAAAGTGCCCTGGTGTCAACGCTAAGAGATCAGTTGGATCCTCGGACATGGGAGATAGCGGTCTGGAATTCAGACAAGTTTCGACTCTCGCTAGGAGGGTGGACAGGTCTTCAAAAATGTACTTCCGTGTAGCGGTGGACTTGTAAAACTTGACTATACGCATCGGTCACAGACTCCTTAACGGCTTGCAGGAAGTCTCGGGAAAGCACGGTGGAGGCGCCGACGAAGGTCTTTCCATTGTCGGACTGGACTTGGCAAGGACACTCTCTTCTAGAGACGAATCGAGCGAAAGCGGCAAGAAACTTTTCAGTCGTTAAGTCGGATGTAGGCTCTAGATGGATGGCTTTTGTAGAAAAACAAACGAAAACCAACACATACCCTTCCGGTATACTTTTTTATATTAAACGGGCCGGCATAGTCCATCCCTGTGTACGTGAACAGACGGGAAAAAGACTCTCGCTCTTTTGGAAAACTTCCCATCATTCACCAAGCTCTACATTCTCGGAACACAGTATCTGGACCGGGTGAGACGCACCACTAACTGGTTACCACCATGTAACGAAATGAGATGCGTGAATTTTACCAAAAGCCGCGAGAGTGCACATTCGTACGAGACGCACCACTAACTGGTTACCACCATGTAACGAAATGAGATGCGTGAATTTTACCAAAAGCAGCGAGAGTGCACATTCGTACGGTAGGATTATCGGATGTCGTTCATACCGCAAACTGTCGGAGGCCGTTACGCGGCCGCATACCCTGACTAGCCCTTTCCTGTCTAGAAAGGGGTTCAGGGAGAGAATTAAACTTGCTGCGGGCACAGGTCGCTTCTGACTCAAGCAGCGGTATTCTTCAGAAAAATACCTGCGCTGAGTGCAAATTGTCATGAGTTGTTCCGCGGCGGCAACGTCCTGGGCCTCTAGACGGACCCCGGAAAGCGGTGATTGTCTTCGACATCGCTGGACAAATCGATGGACATACGCGAGGACCCGCAAAGCTCTATCTAAATTGGAAAAGCGATCCAGGAAATTTTCGTCAACCTGTTGGCAACGAACGTTGTCCAATGGCACGCTGGTTTGGCTAACCGTGCTAGCAAAATCGTGGAATCAGTCCAACAATGGAATTCTGAGGTCAGCCTCGGCATATAAGGATGAATGGCTTCGGTCATCTCGGAAAAAAGGAGAGCCCCACATAACTCCAGCCTGGGAAGGGACACCGTTTTGACTGGCGTCACACGCGTCTTGGCCGTGAGCAAGTGCACCATCGTCTTATGGCCCACTTCTGCGCGCACATAGATCGCAGAACCGTATGCCTTTTGCGAGGCGTCACACAATCCGTGATGCTCTACGCAGAACTCTGGGCGGAAGGAAACCCATCTGGGTATTCTGACCTGGTCTAGGACCTAATAGCTCTGGAGAAAGCTGTTCCACCTTTGGCACCGCTCAATTGGAAGTTTATCGTCCCAACCTAGATCCTGAAGCCAAATCTCCTGCATAAAGATTTTGGCACACACAACAAATGGAGCGAGCCAGCCTGCTGGATCAAACAGCTTGGCAATTTGGGAAAGGACTTGGCGTTTCGTGTGGGAGATTTGCTAAATCTGGTGGGACGAAAAAGAACTCATCGGACGTCGCCTTCCATCGTACGTCGAGAGTTTTGACAGTGCTCTCAGTGTCGATCTCGAGGAAGTCGGTTGTCAGAAGATGATCGCTTTGGACATGAGCTAATATTTCTTTGTGGTTAGAGGTCCATTTTCTCATTGAAAAGCACTTTGTAGCTCGCGAACAATGAACTTAGCGTCCTCGGCGAAGTCAGCTCCCGAAAGGACATCGTCTACCTACATATGATTTCGAATGACGTTGCTCGCTCTTGGATGGCTGAGCTGCACATCAGTTGCCAGCTGTTGAGGGACTCGAATGGCCAGGAAAGACGCGCAATCGACTCCAAAAGTTACCGTCTGTAATTCGAAATCTCGAATGTGCCCCTCGCTGTTTCGGAATAAGATGCGCTGGAACGGGGAATGCTTCTGATCTACCCGTATCTGCCGATACATTTTCTCGATATCGGCACTGTAGACGTATCTGAAATATCGCCGCTTCAGGATCTGGGTAGTTAGATCAGACTGTAAGACTGGGCCAGCATGAAGGATATCATTTAAACTGACTGAAGGGCTGGAAGCATTGAAAATTACACGTAGCTTGGTGGTTGTACTTTCCGGCTTGAGCACGGCATGATGCGGAAGGTAATAACTGGCAGAATTATGGGTAGGACGGACTTCTTTCATGTGATTGAGGTCGAGATACTCTTGAATCACAGAGTCGTATTTGGCTTTCAGCTGACTGTCCCTCTTTAGGCGTTGCTCGGTTCTTAGGAACTGCGACAACGCGGAGGATCTGGACTGACCGAGGACCGAGGAAACGGAAAACTTACGGCATACCTGCCGTTATCGTCTCTCGTAGTCGTTAGGATAAAATTTTCCTCACGTTTCAAATCGGAAGATTTTGGCAGATCCTCCACCTCCCAAAATTTGGTGAGAGGCCTATCCAGGGACGTGTCAACCGTGTGGGAGATTCGTGTTGAAAAAAAGGGAAATCTGATTTTCCCTTGGACCAGGAACGGGCCCAGTTAAGATCCACCCGAAAATGGTTTCTTGACCGAGGAGAGAGCCACAAATGTTTGGCCGGGTGCCGCTTAGGAGAATGGATGGCAGTACGTCGGCTCCGACCAGAATATCTATCTGTGCCCTCTCGTAGAACTTTCGATCCGCTAGTGGCAGTTCGGGAAGATCCCGTAGAAACTGTTGCGGAATCTGACTAGATGAGAGGTTTCCAGCTAATTGAGGAAGAAGATAGGCCGTCGTGTTTATTTGCAGGCCAGGCCTGGTCGGAGAACGGATGGTAAACTGACAGAGCTTTTTGGATTCAGCGGATACTGTCTGGTTTAAGCCTGATACTTGGGCTCGGATTACCTGGTGAGGCAACTTAATTAATTTGAACAGCCGCTCAGAAATAAAGGTTGCCTCTGATCCTGAATCTATCGAGGCACGAGCTTTAAAATTCGATCCCAGGTGACATATGTCAATTAACGCGGTGCCCAGTAAGACGGATCTATACCCCGTCGCGAAGTAATTTTGGACTGTGGAGTCCGTGGACCCCGAAGAGGTGGCCACTGGCGTATTTGGTCTTGACCTGGGTCTCGGGGAGGGATTCGAAGGCGATTGGGAGGAGTTGCCTGTGTGTAGTAAGGTGTGATGGCGGCCGCGGCACGTAAGGCAACTATGAGTGATTTCACAATCACGCAGCTGATGCCCTTGTGCGAAGCAGTTCAGACACAGCTGCTTCCACTTTATATATGCCGACCGCTCGTCGACCGTCATCTGGAGAAACCGTGCACATGTGCGGACAGAATGGGTTTCCTTCTTACAAAGGTCACATCCTTTTCGCTTGGGTACTACCCTTGTCTCGTAAGAATTTATTCTTCGAGGCGCTGTTATTGGCAGAGATTGACTCGAGCCTGACGGCCGTACGTCGTCTATGGCTTCTAAGGTCCGGTGACGCTCCGTAAGGAAGGCGTTCAGTTCCTGCCACGTCGGAATCTCTGCCTTGTTGTGCAGGGACTGTTCCCACAAGGATAGCGTGAGGCAATCCCAATTTTCGGTTTCAATTCCGGACATTTCTAAAGTCGCGAGGCAACCCTGGATAGTGCCTTGAAGTTCACGGATAGCAGACCAAGATTCCTGATTAACGGACTACACATTAAAAAGTATTTTTAATTGGCTGTTTACTAAAAACTGCTTGTTTACGAAACGCTCAGTTAGGTTAGCCCAAGCTGAGCGAAAGCCGTCGATAGTAAGGGGGAAGTTCGACACTATCGTGTGTGCATAGCCGCTTGTTTTGGCATTTAGGTGAAACAGTTTTTCGACTGGCGTCATCCCTGGATTGCTTATATATAAATGGCCGTAAACAGATCCCTAAAGATCGGCCACCGCAGATAATCTCCGGCGAAAACCTCGGTCCAGAGGAAATGTAAGTCTGGGTAGGAAGAACTTGGGGAGCCTGGGCTATCATATCCGCGATTTGAGCCCCACATCTCTCGTAAACGGAATAGCAGTAGCCGTATTTAGCCTTGACAATTGGCAAACTATCAGCTTCACTGTCTCCGGCTTCTGCTATGCACTTGGTGCATTCATCGTATTCTGCCTTGATACGGTCCCATAACGCGCGTATTTCTTCGCGGCGGATGTCCAGCATGGACAGAGTAGGAGGGATCGGCGAAGGAGTGTTCTTGATTCAAAATCACTCAGCCGATCTGAGACCTCAATAAACTTGCTTAGAGCGATTTGGGAAGGTGCTAGTGCCATTTTGACGTTTGCACGGGTGACCCTTTTTCGGGGCGACGAGGTCTTGGCGGTTAGTTCGGGTGTGGGAGGATCTACGGATATGCCTGGGACTACGGCAGGTGGAATAGACAACTTGTTCTTATCACTTCCAACGGACATTTAAAAGAAATGACCTTTTTTTCCGTTCAGAATCTGCTTGCCTTTGTTTATGTCGGATAAATAGGAAACCTGGACCACTTCTGGAACAGTGGAACGAGATGTCGACAAAAAAATTAGTGGATCGGAGAAATAGAAATTGGAAGCAAGTACCGACCTGGTTACTTTGCGGAATTAAATGATGAGTTCGTATATCACCCGTGGATACTATAATATTTAACCTTTTTGGTATATGTATATTGCAATTGGGATCAAGTTTGGTATATATTTGCTGGTATTTTTTGCGTTAGGATAAATTGGGGGGAAAATACCAAATATGTGTTAATATGTAGTCCCCGGTGGAGTAATTGTATTATTTCTCTTTTACTTAAACGTCTGAATGAAGAAAATACCAAAATATGCAAATAAGTTGTTGGCCGGAGGAAGCTATTTGTTGATTATTTAGTATTGGAGTATTGTTTTAATTTAATTTAATATTCCGAGGGAAAATACTAAAATATACCAAAAAAAATTGGTGGACGGAGGATGCTTTGCTTGCGGTGGAGTGCTGGTATTATTTTCCCTGGATAAATTAATTTTACGGAGTAAATACCAAATACCGAAAAATACTAAAAAGTTTGACGGTGTTAAATAAAACACAACAACCAAAAAAAATTTAACGTCGGTTGGTACAATTTTTATTTTATTATTTTTAACCGGATGACCGACGGAAAACTTTAATTAGTCGGAACGGGATGGTGGAGTTAAAATTATATGTGAATATACGTAGATATTTGTGTATGTAGATTTGGATAAGTATGTAGACATTTGTGTATGTAGATTTGGATATGTATGTTGATATTTGTATTTGTAGTTTTGAATATGTGTGTAGATATTTGTATGTATGATATGTGTGTATGTATGTAAGGTTCGCAGGTTTCAAATTTATTAAATAATTATTTGCCGGCGGGATATGTGTTGTGGTGGACGTTTTCGATTTATTGAATGTGTACTTGGAAAAACGAAATAATATGTGCAAGTATTTTAGCGGCTGCGGATATACAGTGAGAAAATCTTGGAAAGTTTTGGGGGCCTGAATTGGCAGAACACTGGAAATTAAAAATTTCTCACTGTATGCTCGGGTTATATTTGCACAATATTTTTTCTAAGCTTGAAATTTTTTCTCGATTTTATATATGTGTATGTAAGTATGGATGAGCGGCCAAATGCAATTAAAAAAGGAGTCGGAAAAATTGAAAAAAAATGGCGAAGTACTTTATTAATTGCCGTTGTCGGATTTAATCGGACTTGGATTTTGGACAAATCGTACAGAAAGTCAAACGAATTATATTTTGGATTGGCTGACTGCAGACCGGCAATTAATACTTATCTTATACCTGCAAGCATTTTCTATCGCGGAAGGCACTATTAAGTGACTTCGAGAAGATGAAAACGATCGTCCGCGATATCGCATTCGGATCGCGGAAGAGACTCCCGTCGGGAAGAAATGTGACACTTCGGCGACACTTCTCGAAGTCACTTCTGAGTTACTTCTGGAAGTGTCGCCGAAGTCACTTCTGGAAGTGTCGCCGAAGTGACTCCGAGAAGTGCCGCCGAAGTGGCACATTTCTTCCCGACGGGAGTCACTTTCGCGATCCGAATGCGATATCGCCGAAGTAACTTCTGGAAGTGTCGCCGAAGTCACTCATAGAAGTGCCGCCGAAGTGGCACATTTCTTCCCGACAAGAGTCACTTCCGGGATCCGATTGCGATATCGCCGACGTAACTTCTAAAAGTGTCACCTTAGTCACTTCTGGAAGTTACTCCGAGGTGACTACATTTGCTTGTAGAAGAGAGTCTTTCCCAATTGGAAAAACTTAAATAAAAACATATTTTTTTATACTTTCAATATTTTGCATTTATTATTTGTATAAGGGCTTTGTCCGCTTGTATACACGGTCCCTGGCATGTAGGAAATTTGGCTGAACAATGTTATTTAGGTCCAGCTCCGTCGACATAAGAAATTTATTAATAATCATTTCTAAAGGAAACAGAAACAAAAATTATTTTTTGTTCAGTCAAAGTAAAAATAAACTTACAATGAAATATGTTGAGAATCGTTGGATCCGCAGTTACACGCCAAGTAATGTCCGCAGCTAGCTTGTCCGTAAATAGCTTTAAATAATCGTACAGCTCACGATAAGCACTTAATTTCGCACCCTTTGTTGAGGGGGATATTAAAATATGTTAAGCAATCAATAACATTTAGAAAAAACAAAGCAATATTTTTAAAACGCACAAAATTGATACAAAACCGCACTGTACACAGACAAATCGCGCAACGAAATGACGCTCGGGCGAAAAATTATAGCGTGGGTCAAAAGGGAGACCAAAAAAATTTTCAGAAAAAAGGGGTAACGGAAAATTACTGCGACCTCTTTTTATGGCTTGTTTTTTTCCATTAATTTTGTTTTTGTAAAATGTGTACTATCGTCTTTCTGTCGCGCAAAAGTGTCTCCGAAGTTACTTCTTCGCGATCCCGACCCTTTTTGTTTTTGTAAAATGTGTACTATCGCCTTTCTATCGTCCAGAAGTGACTTAGAAGTGACTTCTACGAGTTATATGTATATTTTGTTTTTGTAAAATGTGTTCTGTCGCCGTTTATTGAGCAGAAGTATCTCACAAGTTACTTCTTCGCGATCGCGACCCTTTTTGTTTTTGTAAAATGTGTACTATCGTCTTTCTATCGTCCAGAAGTGACTTAGAAGGTACTTCTATGCGACACATGTATATTTTGTTTTTGTAAAATGTGTACTATCGTCTTTCTATCGCGCAGAAGTTACTAAGAAGTGACTCCTGGACGACAGGCGATAGAAATATCGCCCTTTTGCTTGCAGGGATTGGTTCGATTGGATCAAAATGTACGCCGGGGTGTAGCGGGGTACGTCGGCGCTGGTAGAATGGCGTGGGAGGCAACGGCGGGAAACTGGCGGCGTCGGCGGGCTGCTGCGCTGGGCTTTGCCGGTTTGCTGCTGATGCGGCGGAAAGCGTCTAGGCCGTAGGGAAGAAAACCACTCGAAACGCGAAATGCCCCTTGACCGAAGAGTAGTACCCAAAAGTTCACTTCGTAAAAATTAGGCGGGGGTACGACCGCGGTTTATTCAGTAGGAATGACAAAATTGAACTACTTAAGTCTAGGCTCAGCTTCGCGCTTCAAAGCACTGGGAAGACTTCACGGAGGGGAGCTTAGAACAGCGGAGGAGAGCGGGAGCGCGAGAGTGCGGGAGAGCGAGAGAGCGGTGCAGCTCAGATTCGGTTCAGATTCGACGGACAGTGGGCCTGAACAGGGAGGAAGTGGGGTTTCTCCCCCATGATACTTAACTGGCTATACACTGCAATAGTCAGGCCCATTCTCCTCTACGAAAACATCGTTTGGTGGCCTTCCCTAGAAAAGAATTGCAACCTTCGGATCCTTCACGAGATTAAAAGAAGCGCAGAACTCTGCATCAGTGGGCTCTCCGCACCACCGCCATTGAAGCACTAAACACAATTCTCGACCTCCAACCCCTGGACCTACTTGCCAAAGGCTGGGCATCTGCAACAGCGCTGAGGCTCCATTATCCTAACAAAACATACATCCTTACAGATTACGTTCCACCCATAGTCAGCTGTGATAGTTATTATCCCAATTTTAATATGTAGTTTCAATTTAGATTTGCACGTCAACCTTTTGCTTAGAGTTCTCTTTATTCAATGAATTCTTGAGGCTATTACAATTCTTCGTACAGCTACTGAGAGCGTAGCTGCGCCGCCAGAGACGCCGCGATCATATTACCGGGCACTTGAAGAACTGTTCGGTACTTGTATTTGTGGCTTACTTATTGTGGCCAAGTGCTACAATGTATATGTAATAATATTAATGCGAAACACTGAGTACAGTGTACTTTCAATATGTGAACATACTACACAGTTTCGAAAGAAAATACAAAATCTTCATACCCACCCGTTCTGACTGGGACGACTTCCCACACCAATTCGAAAACGCCGTCAACATATACACAGACGGCTCCAAGCTTAACTCCCAAACAGGTGGGGGTGTCTTCTCTCCGGAACTAGACATAAAAGTCGCATTCCGTGTAGTGTTTTCCAAGCGGAGGTCATGGCAATTCAGGAAGCCATGGCACATCAGTACATCACTACATAGACATTTTCATCTTCTCATGTTCTTTCATTGTTCTCCTACACAACAAACTCAAAAACAATCTCTGAATGCCGCAAATCTCTTAACGAGATGTCTACTCATCTGAGAATCAACCTCATCTGGGTGCCTGGACACCGAAATATTGAGGGCAACTGCATAGCAGACGAGCTAGCAAGACAAGGGACAACCGCCGACATCCTTCGCGATAAGGACACGGTGGGTATGCCCATGGCTACCTGCAAGCTCCATCTCAGGCAGAGACTGTACGAACTTTCCAACAACCGTTGGAACTCAATCTCAACATGCCACAACTCTAGACTCACATGGCCAAACTACAATTCAAAAAGAACAAAAACTCCTACAGTGTAGCAGGGAGGACATCTCCACTCTCCTAAATGCCCTCACCGGCCACTGTCTTATAGGGACTCGTGCGCACAGGCTGGGACTCAGTTACCACGACTTCTGCCGCAGCTGCAAACAGATAGACGAGGAGGAGAGCATCGAACATCTCCTATGCTTCTGTCCAGCGCTTTCAAACCCTAGGTAGCTACACACTTTCGAACCTTGGGGACATTCAAAAACTCGTATGTTTCCTGAGAAGAACAAAATACTTCGCGAAAGCAAATAACCCATGAGCTAGGAAACAGGATCTGATCAGAGATCACGTGGTATCACAAGAGGCACAATGTGGCCTGTGTGGATTAGTATTTAATCTCCAAAAACTCTGACCTAACCTAACATAGAAGGAAGCGTTTTCGACCCCATTAAATATATAGATATTCTTGATCAGGATCACTAGCCATGTCGATCTAGCCATGTCCGTCTGTCCGTATGAACGCTGAGATCTCGGAAACTATAAAAGCTATCATACTGGGATTAAGCATGCAGATTCCTGAGACTCCTGCGCAGCGAAAGTTTGTTTCAGCAGAGTGCCACGCCCACTCTAACGCCCACAAACTGTGGCTCCAACAGTTTTGATGCTAGAATAAAAAATTTTACTAAAATTTACTGTTCTTATCAATACCTATCGATTGACCCAAAAAAAATGTTTTCATGCCCACTTTAACGCCCACAAACTTCAAAAAATCGTAAATATGAACGCGGGTGTCTCGGATACTATCAAAGATAGAGAATTGGGATTTCAGATTTAGATTCCGTAGCTTTGTACACAGCGCAAGATTGTTACGTGAATATGCTAGGAAAAAATTTTAACTGAAATGTGTTAGTCTCGTCAATACCTATCGATTGATCCAAAAAAAGGTTTGCCACTCCCAAATATCCTGTCTACCGCCCACATAACCATATATTGAGATCACAGGTAGGTGGCGCATTTCAGTCTCGCTTTGCTCCTTGCATATTTCCATTTCTCTTTGGACACTTAAGCTGAGTAACGGGTATCTGAATGTCGAGGTACTCGACTTTAGCGTTCTTTCAGGGGTATACTAGATTCGTCGGAAAGTATGTAACAGGCCGAAGGAAGCGTTTCCGAAACTATAAAGTATACACACTCTTGATCAGGATCCGTATAAACGCTGGGATCTCGGAAACTATAAGAACTAGGCAATTGGGATTTGACATGCAGATTCCTGGGCTTCCCACGCAGCGCAAGTTTGTTTCAGCAGGGTGCCACGTCCATTCTTACGCCCACAAACCGTCCAAAACGGTGGCTCCTAGAGTTTTGATGCTAGAATAAAAATTTTAACTGAAATGTGTTGTTCTCATCAAAACCTATCGATTGACAAAAAAAAGTTTGCCACGCCCACTTTAACGCCCACAAACCGCCTAAGCCTGTGTCGCACACAATTTTCATGCTAGATCAAAAAGTTTAACTGAAATGTATTGTTCTCGTCCATACCTATCCATTGATCCAAAAAAAATTTGCCACGCCCACTCTGACGCCCACAAACCGCCAAAAATCTTCAAAAAATCGTTAATAGGGACGCGGATTTCTCGGAAACTATCAAAGGTAGAGAATTGCGATGTTAGATTTAGATTCCGTAGCTTTGTTCGCAGCGCAAGTTTGTTACGCGAATATGCCATGCCCACCCTAACGCCCACAAACAGCTTAAACCTGTGGCGCCCACAATTTTCATGCTAGGTAAAAAAGTTTATCTGAAATTTATTGGTCTCGTCATTAACTATCGATTGATCCAAAAAAAAAGGTTTGCCTCGCCAACTCTAACGTCTATAACGCTTAAATCTGTCTACTGCCCACATAACCATATATAGAGATCACGGGTACACGGGTACTTTGCTCCTTGCATATTTCCATTTCCCTTTGGACACTTAAGCTGAGTAACGGGTATCTGATAGTCGAGGTACTCGACTTTAGCGTTCTTCCTTGTTATACCCGTTACTCGTAGAGTAATAAAGTATACTAGATTCGTCGGAGAGTATGTAACAGACAGAAGGAAGCGTTGTTCTCATTGATCTCATCAATACCTATCGATTGACAAAAGAAAATGTTGCCACGCCCATTCTAACGCCCACAAACCGCCCACAAACTTAAAAAAATTGTAAATAGGGACGTGGATATTCCGGAAACTATCAAAGGTAGAGAATTGGGACAGATGTTGACTACGTAGCTTTCTACGCAGAGCAAGTTTGTAACGCGAATATGCCACGCCCACTCTAATGCCCACAAGCCCCCTAAACCTGTGGCGCCACAATTTTCATGCTAGGTAAGAAATTTCAAATGAAATGTATTGTTCCTATCAATACCTATTGATTGAACCAAAAAAATGTTACCACGCTTACTCTAAAGTCCACAAACCGCCCACAAACTTCAAAAAATCGAAAGTTGGGACTCGGATATCTCGGAAACTATCAAAGGTAGAGAATTGCGATGTGAGTAATATAGTAAAATTGGAAGAACAATTAGAGCTTGGAAATGTAAAGAACTTTAATTGGATGGTGGAATTTTTTATAGATTAGGTGAGAATGATATTGAACTGTTATATGCGCCAGCTGAAATGGAATCCCATATAATTAAGAGGGTTCATGAAAATTTATGCCATTTAGGTACTGAGAAATGTTTAAAGGAAATAATGCGACATTATTGGCTTCCGAACATGAATAAATATCTAAAAATAGAAGTATTTATTGGAAATTGTCTAAATTGTATGAACACTGTGAACACTGTGGCACAACAGATTCGGACATTTGAATTTACAAAGTTTAAAAACCATGATTCGAAAAGAATTAGTGTATGGTCTGGATGGAGTTACCTGTGACATAAATGACTTTGTTTGCAAGACGTGTGCGAAAAGCAAGATTTGCGTAAAACAGTTCCCAAAAATGTCGGAAAATCGTTCGAGTAAAGTGTTGGGTCTGATTCATACGGACGTATGCGGTCCTATGAATACTGTTTCTAAAGGAGGAGCGCGATATTTTGCTACATTTATCGACGACAAGACGCGTTACGTATCGGTGTATATGCTAAAAACAAAAGATCAAGTTTTCGACAAATTCAAAGAATTTAAATTGTTGTCTGAGAAGCAAACTGGACAGCAGATTAAAGCCACACGGAGCGACAATGGTAGAGAGTACATCAATGGTGCGTTTGAAAATTTTTTGATAAGCCATGGGATTAAGAGGCAGCTTACCGTTCCCCATACTCCGCAGGAAAACGGTGTTGCTGAGCGTGCCAATAGGACGCTAGTGGAAATGGCAAGAAGCATGATGGTTCATTCCAGTGCTGATAAATCACTGTGGGGGGAAGCGATAATGACAGCGATGTACTTGAGAAACTGATCTGAAACGTCTACATTACCAGATATGACTCCGTACGAAGCATGGTTTGGGAAAAAACCCGGAGTGTCCCACCTGAAAGTTTTTGGTACAAAAGCCGTAGTTCTAGACAAGACAAGGAAAGGAAAATTTTCTCAGAAAGGGATAGAGCATATCTTGGTAGGTTACTCAGAAACTGCCAAAGCATATAGGCTCTTCAATCCTGATACGCAAACTATCAAGGAAGCCAGGGATGTTGTGTTCCTTGAGCACGATATGATGAAAAACGAGGATGTATCGTCCGTAGAGTTGACAGAGAACTCAAACATATTAAATATGCAGACAAATGGTGAGCAAGATAAAAACAACGAAGATCCAGAAAGGGATGAACAGTCAGAGGCTAATGATGATGAAGACAAGTTAGTTGAGAACGTCAATCGAGTCCAGAGAGGCCCAGGGAGGCCGAAGTTAATCCGTACGGGAAAGCCAGGACGACCACGTAAGGCATACAATAAGCTAAACGCTATTGGAGTTGCCAACATCCAAGTGCCGAGCGGAGTCAAGGAGGCGCTGAGCATGGAACATGCAGAAGAATGGAAGGCTGCGATGCAGAAGGAGTATTCTCAACTACAGTCTAGCAAGACATGGAGTCTTGTTGATCTTCCTGCTGGCGAAAGGACTATTGGGAGCAAATGGGTCTTTGCCATTAAAGGTGACCAGTATGGCTACGTGGAACGATTCAAGGCTCGCTTAGTCGCAAAAGGTTGTGGACAGGAGTACGGAGTGAATTACACAGAAACATTCCCCCGTGGCACGGTATTCTTCCATCCGATTGGTGATTGCACTGGCTGTCGAAAATAAAATGTTTATGCACCAAATGGACGTCTCAGCTGCGTATCTCAACAGTGACTTACAAGATGTAGTATACATGCGGCAGCCTGAGGGATTCGTAGACACAGCGTATCCAAAACGGGTGCTGAGGTTGCACAAGTCGTTGTACGGTCTGAAGCAGAGTGGACGGGAATGGAACCAGAAATTGGATAGTACTCTTCAGCATATTGGTTTTGTCCAGTGCCCTAGTGATCCATGCATTTACACTAAGAAAATTGGCGGAAATCTTAGCATTATTGTTGTATATGTTGATGATTTAATTATTTCTTGTTCCAGAAAAGAAGACTTTGTCAACATTAAACTTCAAATCACACAGGAATTTGATGTAGTAGATGGCGGAGAGCTGAACCATTTCTTGGCCAAGGAAATCGAACGAGATGGAGAGACGGGCAGCGTGACGATTGGTCATAAGCAGTATATCGACGGGCTGTTACGAGAATATGGCATGGAAGACTGTAAGCCGAATGCCACACCTTTAGAGGTTGGTTATCAGAGCCTGTGTACTTTGGATGACTGCCCAAGATCTAACCAAAAGCAGTATCAATCACTTATTGGATCATTGCTGTACTTAGCCATGACCACAAGACCAGACATTGTACATTCCGTGGCAAAGTTGGCACAGAGGTGCAGTGACCCCCATAAGGAACATGAGGTGGCTGCTAAGAGAGTCCTTCGCTACCTAAAAGGAACTTCGGGCTTGCAGTTGCATTATGCTCAATCTGGTATGCCTGTTCACTGCTATGTCGATGCAGATTGGGCAGGAGACAGCATTGACCGCAAATCATTCAGCGGTTGGGCGTTCTTCATGGCTGGAGCAGCATTTTCGTGGGAGTCAAAGAAGCAGAGCATCATAGCACTCAGTAGCACGGAGGCAGAGTATGTAGCGCTTTCAAAATCAGCTAAGGAGGCTGCTTACGTCCAGAAAATAATATCTGAAATGGGGTTTAAGACGGCGTCAACATTGATGATCTACAGTGACAATCAGAGCGCTCAATGTCTAGCTAAGAATGCTACTTTTCATGCAAGAAGTAAACATATAGATATTAAGTATCACTATATAAGAGATTTATATAAGAAGAAAATCATTGATATTGAATATGTACCAACCGAAGATATGATTTCAGATGTGTTAACTAAGAATTTAAGTAAAGTTAAGCACATAAAATGTATAAGTTCGCTAGGGTTAAACTGAAAAAGAGCACATCTAAAAATATACCGCGGTGAGAAGGAGTGTTGAAAACATTAGTATATGTACCACTGTATATCTTATTCTTCTTTGGTTTTTGCACGAAAGTAACGGTGCGTTCTTTTTCCTTCTCTTCCTTAAGTTATCGCTTTGCCTGCGTGCAGCATTTTTAAGTTCAGTCTCTAATAAATCGTCAAACCCAATAGTTTTTATAAAGAAATAATAAAATTGGAATCAGATAATATAAAAAGGGATACTAATAAAAGGTCACAATGGGAAATTAAATATGACATAGAAGTAATCGAATTAATTTTATCCCAATTAATATCAACTAGGTCAAAAAGGGGGATAAATGAGACAGGCACTGTGTGGAAATGGTTAGCTGGAACTCCGGATCATGATGATTTTATTAAAATACAGAATAAAATCGATGAATTAATTGAAAATAATAATAAGCAATTTATTATCAGTTCCAAACTGTTTAAAGAAATAGAATCTCTTTCTGATGATTTTAAAAATGTTTTTATTGATCAAGATTATTAACATTTGATCTGCAAAATTTAATTGACACAATCACACTAGCAAAAATTGACGTTTTTAATACCAAAATATTAAACAATGAGGACATCATGGAAATATTAAAACATGAACAAAAACCAGTAATTATCGCTGACTTAATGGACATCTCTGTTTTTAAAATCGCACTGCATAAAGAACTTGTAATAATTTATATAAAATACCCAATAATAAAAAACAGATGCGAAATACAATATATTACGCTAGAGCGATTTCCCAAATCGATGGGAAACTAGTATTAAGCAATCAAGTCGCAAAAGATCGAACTTTTTAATAATTATTGCACTTTAAATAATGAAAAAACTTGTTTTACCCGCTTATTAAATGGCGAGAAATACACTTGTAAAAAAAATAAGACAGAAAAATAAAAAAATAGACATCATACAAGATGGTGCCATTCTTATAAATGGTAACAATATTGTGAACAACTCTCATTTAAACGGTTCATTTTTGATAACATTTAATGGTACAACCGAAATTAATAATATTTCTTATACCAATTTGGAAAACAAAATTCTTTACTACTTAACTACGAACCACTTCAAAAATTATGAAATATCCGATTACATATTATCAAATAACTCAGAACTTTCTTTAGATAATATAAACATTTAAAATCCTTTCATTAAAATTAATAATACCAAAATATCACTTACCTTTATATTATTAATTTTAATCATTATATATTTGATTTTTTTACTTATTGTAGAATACAAAAATGTCATATTATTTGTAACCAAAAAACAACGGCCAGAACCAGAAAAATCCATTAACCAAGAAAATTTTTTATCAGAATTAGGAGATCAATTAAATGAATTTCATATTGAATCGGGACGATCCATTTTAGAAGGGGGAGAGTTATCCAACCCGTGAAACGGTTCCACTTATGGAATTTATAAACAAATTTTTGAATTCAATCTCAGCTATGTTACCCTTGCCTTCAGCGACATTGCCTTTGCCTTTGTTTAAGATTCTGCCTTTGCCTTGGCCATTCACTTCGAGGGCCGCGCTTGACCGTCCTGCTAAGATAAATAAACCAATCGTAAAGTAAACACAAGCTTCCGTTTGAAGCCCAAACTTTTCCGTTCAAAGCCCACAGTATTGCGTTCTAAGTTCAGAACATATTGCGTTCCGATTTTCAATCAAATTGCATCGGTCAGCATAATTTCATTTCACAACGAGATGCGACAGTTTCAGCATAAGCTTTTATTTTAAACAAAAATTAAAGTTCTGGAAGCTTAAGAAAAGGAAAGCTTCTGGCCGAGGTTCATTGGATAATTTTTTAGAATTAAGATTCAGTCCTATTTTATCCGAGACCGCGATCGGTTCACAATTTTCAAAAAGTGTCTTGTATTAATTTGATTTAAGAATAAAGGTTTATCACCCAAGTTTTAAAAATAAAAAATAAATTTTTTTAATTCATCTATTAACGACGAATTTAATTTGCATACCTCCATTTCCCTTTGGTCCCTTTAGCTGAGTAAGGGGTATCAGAAAGTCGAGGACCTCTACTATATCGTTCTTCCTTGTAATACCCTTGCAGAGGGTATATTGATTTCAGTCAGAAGTTTGCAACGCATAAAATATATATATTTTTGATCCGCATGACTATAGACTATATATATACGATTATTTGAAGTTTGTGAACGTTAAAGTGGGCGTGACAACAATTTGTTTGGTCAACGATTGATGAAAACATTACTGTAGTATGCACTTATATTGAATATCTACTGTACCAAGAGTACTTGAAGCAAACACACTGTAAAACTTTGTTGCAGTGCTTACATAAACAAAGGCCCGTGTTGCACACGCCGGCCGCTCAGCCAAACTCAAGTAC
The DNA here is from genome assembly GCF_043229965.1 of Drosophila suzukii. Lineage (NCBI taxonomy): Eukaryota > Metazoa > Arthropoda > Insecta > Diptera > Drosophilidae > Drosophila > Drosophila suzukii. The sequence continues at coordinate 9,282,959 of NC_092085.1, forward strand.
ATACATAAACCCTCGCGCTCCAGCTAAAGAGAGCATAATTAAATACACTTAATATACATAAGATATACATAGCCGTCTCTCTGCCGCCAAACTGTAGGCAGCGCAGCTACGAGACTTAGGCTTACTTCTTCTTGGACGTTGATGCACTATGGTCAGTACAAACAAGTGGCCCTACGACACCAAGCAAAGCTTGTTACGCGCGGAGCCCATCACCGTTTTGGGCGAGTAAACATAATCGCGGACAAAGAAAAAGACAATGTAACAATAGACAATTAAAAATACAGGTCAATACGATTAGACAAAATACATCAAGTAAAACTAATTAATTTAATTTAATTAATTTATTAGAGACTGAACTTAAAAATGCTGCACGCAGGCAAAGCGATAACTTAAAATCGTCAAACCCAATAATTCTTAACTAAGGCCGAATATGCCATCAATATTTCGATGCATTTAACTATGAAAGAATTACCCTATTGACGCATTAACAGAATACTTAGATGATAGAAATGATATACAACAGTGTGATTTAGAAAATGCTCGCCAAAACTCTTCAGATAAAATAGAACAATGTCAGTGAAAAAGCAAGGAATATTTTCAGAAAAATCACAAAAATCATGTACAATTCGCAGAAGGCGGTTTTGTTTTAATGCTACATATTGCCACCACAGTTGGCACAAATAAAAAATTTGTGGCAAAGTACAAACGACCATACATCGACAAAAAAGTTTTGCCAAACGATAGGTATGTTGTAAGTGATATTGAAAAATGTTAGGTAAGCCAAATTCCCTATGATGGAATTGTAGAAGCATGTCGGTTGCGGAAATGGCCAATCTATATATATATATCTAAATTATTTATATCTTCATTATTAACCAAGGTTGTGCAAACATATATATCAAAACTATTCTAAATATCTTAAAAGTACATTATATACAAATATAAAATACATATACAAATATATAAACAAATGCTTATTTTATTTTTTTTTTAAGTATTTATGTAATAATAAAAAACAAGCAAGAACGCTATAGTCGAGTACCTCGACTATCAGATACCCGTTACTAAGCTAATGGGACCAAAGGGAAATGGAGATATTCAAGCAGCAAAGCGAGATTGAAATGAGCCACCTATCCGTGATCTTAATATGTGGTTATGTGGGCGGTAGACAGGTTTAAGCGTTATGTTCGTTAGAGTGGGCGTGACAAATTTATTTTTGGATCAATCGATAGGTATTGACTAGACCAATACATTTCAGTTAAAATTTTGTTTCTAGCATGAAAATTGTGGGCGCCACAGGTTTGGTCGGTTTGTGGGCGTCAGAGAGGGCGTGGCATATTTGCGTAACAAACTTGCGCTGCGAACAAGGCTACGGAATCTAAATCTGAGATCTTATTTCTCTATCTTTGATAGTTTCCGAGACATCCGCGTTCATACTTTTTTTAAGTTTGTGGGCGGTTTTTGGGCGTTAAATTGGGCGTGGCTAACTTTTTGATTTTTTTTTTTAATTTTTATTCTAGCATCAAAACTGTAGGAGCCACAGTTTTGGGCGGTTTGTGGGCGTTAGAGTGGGCGTGGCACTCTGCTAAAACAAACTTGCGCTGCGCAAGAATCTCAGAAATCTGCACGCCTAATCCAAGTATTGTAGCTTTGTTTCCGAGATTTCAGCGTTCATACGGACAGACGGACATGGCTAGACCGGCTCACCTAGTGATCCTGATCAAGAATATATACACTTTACAGGTTCGGAAACGTTTTTTTCTGCATGTAACATACTTTCCGACGAATCTATTATACCCTTTTACTAACGGGTAACGGGTATAATAAGGAAGAACGCTATAGTCCAGTACCTCGACTATCAGATACCCGTTACTCAGCTAAAGGGACAAAAGGGAAATGGAGGTATGTAAGCAGCAAAGCGAGACTGAAATGCAAAACCTACCCCTAATCACAGTATATGGTTATGTGGGCGGTAGACAGATTTAAGCATTATGGGCGTTAGAGTGGTCGTGCCAAACTTTTTTTGGTTCAATCGATAGGTATTGACGAGACTAATATATTTCAGTTAAAATGTTATATCTAGCATGCAAATTGTGGGTGCCACAGGTTTTTGAGTTTTGTGGGCGTTAGAGTGGGCGTGGCATATTCGAGTAACAAACTTGCGCTGCGTAGAAAGCTACGGAATCTAAATATGAAATCCCAATTCTCTATCTTTGATAGTTACCGAGATATCCGCGATCATACTTACGATTTTTAGAAGTTTGTGTGCGGTTTGTGGGCTTTAAAGTGGGCGTGTCAAACATTTTTTCTAGATATTAGCGTTTTAATAAACAGATACTTTTCATAACAGTACCTCAAGCAATTTATAAAAATTTTGAATTAGCGACGGTAGATTATTTGGAGTAGTTTTAGTTTCTAGTAGTAGTTTAGTTTCTCTTATAATTTTTTTTGGTGGTAGTTATTTCTTTTTCGACACAGTTGCACAACTTATAAAATTATGCTTTTTTCAGAAAAAATCGGAAATTGATTTTTGGATTGCTTACGGTTGTTCGTCAGTCAATTTTTCAATATGTTTGAAAACTACTCCAAACAATCTACCGTCGCTAATTCAAAATTTTTATAAATTGCTTGAGGTACAGTTATGAAAAGTATCTGTTTATTAAAACGCTAATATCTAGAAAATCACAAACAAAAGCTCGAAAAATGATATTAATAAAATAAGATAACGCGTAAATCTCCCTTTCGTCCACACGTTTAAAGATTTTTGAACAGTTGGATTTTATTACTTATGCTACCATATTATGCTATTACTTATGCTATACGATAAAATTTTAGAAATTGGCAATTAGAAGCAGAAGGCTTAAGCCTATTGCCACGCTCCTTCTAACCCCACAGGTACTCCTAACGTTTGTCACAAGTTTTTTCACTCGTGAATTATTTAAACAAATTTATTTTTATTTTTTATTCACTAACTTCACAACATTTCCTTAGTATCGATTTTTATTCTTGGCGGTTCACAATTAACACCTTATACAACCGATCTTCTCGGATGCAAAAACGGACTCCCTGGCCAAGGGCCCCTTATCTGATAATCAAACCTCGGTTTAAGAGAATTGGGGAACTCATTAAGAGTTGGACTCAAGAGAGTTCGGAAATCGGATGATCTAATTCTCTGCTCAATTGCCAAACGGATTACGCTGCAGTTTTGGGGCTCGCCGGGTGTTGACCGGATGCTTGTGTTTACATTAGCTGGACCCAGCTTAGTTTATGTTAGGAGGACTGCGGCGCAATTGAATCTTAATAATGAACTTCGATTGAAGTGGGGGAGCTAATTGGGATTCTGTGGGAACGCTGAGTAAGGGGATCCCAGCTAAGAATTGTTTATAAGAAATTGTTTACGACTTGGGTAAGGCGGCTGGGCGCTCGAGCTGGAAAGCGTTCTCATCTAAGAATTGTATATGAAGGGTTTGATTATAAATTGGGTAAAGAGGCTGGGATCATGAGCTGGATAACTCTCCCCCTTCTAAATTGAATCGTCCCGATTCATTGGAAGTGTCGGATAAACTAAATTTAGATGATTTGTCAATTCGACTATAATTTGATCCTCAGTGATATTTTCATTTTCGGACATATTATTTTCGGGGGTTATTTCAATATATATATATTATATATATTATTTATTGTAGTAGTACTATTAAAAGTAATTAAAAATTAAATTAAAATGACCCATTTAAATGAGTATCATTAACAGTATTATAACCATTTATATAAATGGCTCCTTGGATTACATCATTTTTATACCCGTTACTCGTAGAGTAAAAGGGTATACTAGATTCGTCGGAAAGTATGTAACAGGCAGAAGGAAGCGTTTCCGACCCCATAAATATATTCTTGATCAGGATCACTAGCCGAGTCGATCTAGCCATGTCCGTCTGTCTGTCTGTCCGTCTGTCCGTCTGTCCGGATGAACGCTGAGATCTCGGAAACTATGAGAGCTAGGCTATTAAAATTTGGCGTGCAGATTCCTGAGCTTCTTACGCAGCGCAAGTTTGTTTCAGTAGACTGCCACGCCCACTCTAACGCCCACAAACCGCCCAAAACTGTAACTCCTACAGTTTTGATGCTAGACAGAAAATTTTAACTGAAATGTATTGTTCTCATCAATACCTATCGATTGACTTAAAAAAAAGTTTGCCACGCCCATTGAAACGCCCACAAACCGCGAAAACCTGTGAAATTTAGCGTCGCTTGTGAACGGTAGTGTTTACTCTTGTGCTCTGAATTTTTGTCTATTCTGTGATTTTTTGCGAGTGTTTTGTGTTTGTTTATTAACAAAGCTTAGTCTAACCGATGGGTTAGTGTGTTTAGTGCTTTTTACTAGATCTCCCAGTGATTATAGTTATTTTAACATTTATATTAGATTTGTTTAATCTCCTAGCTTTGTTAGTGTAATTCTTATACTCACTAAACTTGCTAAAACTCTTTGATTCTCACTCTCTCTCCCGCTCTATATTACAACTGTAACTTAAACTCTCTCTGAACCTGCCAAATTTCTAGTAGACTTTTGGTGTGCTATTCTCTTGTCTCTTACTCTCTCTCTCTCTCTTGCTTGCTTTACATTGTAACTGTTCCTGCGTAAAGTTGTCAGTGTCCCACAAGCAACGCTCAATCGATAGAAGATTTTTTCTCTTGTGCTCTCTTACATTTAAATTATTACGCGATTTCGCCTTTGCCTTTGTGGTTTTGGAATTTGATCCCAGTGCCAAATTTACTCGAGGTATTTTTCATATATTATTTTATTTTATTTAATTTCCTTAAAATGCTCTAAGAAAAGTTGTACTCTTTCGTCTTCAACTAAAGACCCTTTTATTTTCTGCTGGCTCTGCGAGTCGATAATGCACGTTAAATGTGCAGGATTTACTGGTAGAGTCAAAGACTTTATTGATCAGAATTCTGGACTCATGTGGTCATGTGGATCCTGCAAGGAAATGGTTGTTGAGATGAGCGGCTTTATGAAGCAGACTCGAGACAGCCTTTTGAATCTCTCTGGTGCTTTTAAACAGCTCAATGAGGGGTTCAATTCCGTTTGCGCCCAATTTAATAATAAAAAATTACTAACTGAGTCGCCTAAACGTAAAAAAACCAGCTTAGCGGCAGTTAATACGGTCACGGTATCCACCCCAAATCCGAACTTGGTGGCTGCAGCAGTCTCTGTTGACACTGTGGTAAGTGAACCCACTGCGCCTATGGATACAGCTGTTTTAGGTGAAGTCACTGCTTCTCGAAGTCGGGTGGTAAAAAAACCTTCAGTGCCGGCTACGGTGCCGACCGTACCTATAGGTACAGAAGTTACCGTTTCTGGCTCTCAGCTTAGTGAGGTGCAATCTGCTACTGGGGGACGTAAGAAATTATCAGTTGTTCCACATAGAAAACAATTATTTGTTTCGAGATTCACCCCAGATACCACATCTGAGGATGTTTTGGAATTTATTCGAGAAAAATTCCCATCCGAGAATATTTCAGTTGAGCAATTTAGATTTTCATATGCTCGTCGTTTAAAATATTTGCTCCGCCTGATGTGTTTAAGGTACTACTTTCTGAAAGCTTTTGGCTTAATGATGATTTAGTAATAAAAGAGTTTGTTCCCAATAAACCGAGAACAAATAACAGACCCTCCACTGCGCCAAAAAACTAAAAAATTTATTTTTGGCTTATCAAAATGTTAGGGGACTAAATATGAAGCTACCCAAGCTTTATGCTGACTCCTCTGCATTTACTGCTGATATTTTGGCTTTTACGGAAACTTGGCTGAAACCAGAGATATCTGACAATGAAGTTCTGTCAAACAATTTTAATGCCTATAGGACCGATCGCTCATCACGTAGGGGAGGCGGTGTGCTGATTGCCGTTAGCACTAGCCTAACATCCGAGAGAATTCACTCTGATACTCCTAATGAAATTGAATTTGTTAGTGTGAAAGTTTCATTGCAATCATTCTCAATATTTGTTACATGTTCCTATATTCCACCTGGCTCTGATTTAATAATTTATGAGCACCACCTGTCTGCGATAAAATCTGTTCTATCCCTTCTCTCTAACAGTGACCTTTTCATTGTTTTGGGTGACTTTAATCTCCCTGATATTTCTTGGTCTCCTCCTACTGACTCACTAGTCGCGATACCCTTATCCGCCCATGATTTTGTAGATGGTCTTCTAGAATTATCATTACAGCAAGTAAGCTTTATACGGAATTCATTAAATAGACAACTAGATCTTGTGTTTGTTTCAGACCCGTCTGAAGTCACGGTATCTAGAATTGACGCTCTTGTTGTACCTGAAGACCGATATCATCCAACAATGGAATTGACAATCTGCCTCCCATGCGTTGATACCCTCTCTCCTTTAGTTTCTCAAACTAAAGTGAGATGTTTCCGAAAATGTAACTATAAAAAACTTAACGACATGATTTCTCAATATAATTGGACAGAATTGTACAATTGTATGGATATTGAAAGTGCCACTGAACACTTCTATATAGTGTTAAATACCTTTTTTAATGAATGCGTTCCTGATAGGTTTCCTTCAAAGACAAACAGGCCACCTTGGTTTACCAATGCGCTTCAAAGACTTAAAAACCTTAAGACAAACACTTATAAAAGTATAAGAAATCGGGTAAGCCATCTGACTTTTCGAAATATGTGGTGGCTCGATCGGATTTTAATGTTCTCAATAGTCATTGCTATTCTATGTATTTAAGTCGATGTAAATTTGAATTTTCAAATGATCCGCAGCTGTTTTACAACTTTGTCAATGCCAAGCGTAAGTCGTCAGCATTGCCTTCATCGGTACGTTTTAACTCAATGGAGGCATCGACGGATTCTGAAATTGCTGATTTATTTGCCGAGTTTTTCCAAACTACTTATAGTTCGGCTCCTTGGTCAAATTCTAACTACCCTAATCCCTTAAATAAGGCAAATTGTATCTTTGCCCCTGAAATTACGGATATTTCTCTCGTAAAAGACTTCGAAAAAGCAACGCCAACTTATTCTCCCGGTCCTGATGGACTCCCCGGGTGTGTGCTTAAGTTTTGTGCGTCAACCATATGTAAACCGATTCTTAAACTTTTTATTTTGTCTATTTCATCGTCAGTTTTTCCTACTATCTGGAAGGACTCTTTTATCATTCCACTTCACAAAAAGGGTGCGAAGGCGGATGCCCAGAATTACAGAGGTATTTCTAAATTGTCGGCAATTCCTAAAGCATTTGAACGTATTATTACTTCTCATTTGCAACATTTATGTTCCTCGCTAATATCACCGTGTCAGCATGGTTTTGTTAAGCGAAGATCGACCACCACCAACCTTCTGGAATTGTCATCTATTGTAATAAATGGATTTAAGAATAAAATGCAGACTGACGTTATATACACAGATTTTAGTAAGGCCTTTGACTCTGTCAACCACTCTCTTCTCTTATTCAAATTAAATCAGCTTGGGTTTCCATGTAATCTATTAACTTGGATTTCAAGTTATTTGAATGGTAGGACTCAGAGGGTTATATTCAAGAACGCTGCCTCAAAACTGATCTATGTGACATCTGGAGTGCCTCAGGGTAGTCATTTGGGCCCTTTGCTGTTTACTTTGTTTATTAACGATCTTCCCTCTATCATAACACACTCTCGTGAACTAATGTATGCTGATGATGTTAAGCTTTGTTTATCACATAATGGTATAGCGTCGGGTTTCAACTTACAGTCAGATATTGATTGTTTTCAGGGATGGTGTGAGTATAACCTTTTAAATTTGAACTGCCTCAAATGAAACGTTATGACTTTTCATAGGGGTACTCCTACTTTTGTTAGTTACTCTCTTCAAAATACGCCACTCGACCGTATATATTCAGTTAATGACTTAGGCGTTCTTCTGGACCCAAAACTTAAATTTGACTGCCACATAATGTCCACTGTCAGCAAGGCCATGAGTGTTCTTGGGTTTATAAAGCGTTGGTCAAAAGAATTTGATGACCCTTATACAACCAAATTATTATTTACCTCCCTTGTCCGTCCTATTTTGGAATATTGTTCTTCGGTTTGGAGTCCACAATATCAAAAGCATATTGCCCGTATGGAGTCGGTACAAAAAAAATTTCTTCTTTTTGCCCTTCGTAGTTTGAACTGGGATCAAAACATAAGGCTACCTTCCTATCAGAGTAGATTACTATTGCTTAATTTACCTACCCTTGCAAATCGTAGAACAATGCTTGGTACTATTTTTATGCAAAATCTCTTAAGAGGTGATATTGATTCTATAGAATTTGTAAACCGCCTAACTTTCAATGTTCCTGTTAGACTAACACGAAATTATTATCCCCTAAATTTGCCACGATGTACATCTAATTTTTGTCTGCACGAGCCCTTTCGCGTTCTATGTAATAATTATAACAACCTTTATCATTTAATTTGCACTTCAACTTCTATCCCGGTACTAAAAACTAATATTTTAACTCATTTGCTTCATTCTTAGATGCTTCTTTTATTTTCATTTGTGTCCCGTCTCTATTTGTTTTTTGTATCTTCCTCGCGAACTCGTATTTTTTGCCCAAATTGATAAAAGGGCCCCGCGCGTAACAAGCACGTGCTTGGTGTCGTTGGGCCACTTGTTTGTACTGCTCGTAGTGCATCAACGTCCATCATATAAATGTATTGGTGTCGTCAATACCTATCGATTGATCCAAAAATAAATTTGCCACGCCCACTCTAACGCCCATAACGCTTAAATCTGTCTACCGCCGGTAGGTGGCGCATTTTAATTTCGCTTTGCTGCTTGCATATCTCCATTTCCCTTTGAGTAACGGGTATCTGATAGTCGAGGTACTCGACTATAGCGTTCTTCCTTGTTTTTATTATATTCCCGGATTTTATTACAAAGGGATTTTTCTCCATTTAGTAGCCTAGTGAAACAAGTACTTTCTGGGCTTAAAGTGCCATAATTATTATATATTTCTGTCTTAAAATTAGAAATTACATAGTACCTATTGTTACATTTGGCGACATGATTATGAATTAATAGTTTTCCATCATTGTGTGAGATGGATCTTGCGTTATAGACTTCGCAACGGTTAGTTATGATGGCGTATTTTATATAAATTACAATTAATTCTCGGTGTATGGCGATTTTGAATTTTGATATATCGTATATGTTAGTAACTACTACAGGTTTCTGTTCGTGTTTATATATTTCTTGTATTTCTTCAGCGTTCAGAATTTTAGTGTTGAAAACATCTATTTTTGTTAATGTAATTGTATCCATTAAAGGCGGTGTTTTCTGAATGGAAATTCTTGATTTGAAATAACTGTTTGAAGATTCTCAAATAGGGTTTTTATTTCTTTAAATAATTTTGAGTTAATAACAAATTGATTGTTATTATTTTGAATTAAATCATGATTCGTGTAATCCATTATTTCGCTACTATCAATAATACAATTATTATTGAATTCATTTTCTGTAATTTAAGACAAACTGTGTTTAAGATTTGATGTTATCTTTATGAATCGTACGATTTCTATTGTTTATGATAACCTTATTATGTAAATTCTCCTTAACTACTTGTTATACCCGTTACTCGTAGAGTAAAAGGGTATACTAGATTCGTCGGAAAGTATGTAACAGGCAGAAGGAAGCGTTTCCGACCCCACAAAGTATATATATTCTTGATCAGGATCACTAGCCGAGTCGATCTAGCCATGTCCGTCTGTCCGTCTGTCCGTCTGTCCGTCTGTCTGTCCGTCCGGATGAACGCTGAGATCTCGGAAACTATGGGAGCTAGGCTATTGAGATTTGGTGTGCAGATTCCTGAGCTTCTTACGCAGCGCAAGTTTGTTTCAGCACAGTGCCACGCCCACTCTAACGCCCACAAACCGCCCAAAACTGTGGCTCCTACAGTTTTGATGCTAGAATAAAAATTTTAACTGAAATTTATTGTTCTCACCAATACCTATCGATTGACCTAAAAAAAAGTTTGCCACGCCCACTTTAACGCCCACAAACCGCGAAAACCTGTGACGCCCACAATTTTCATGCTAGATAAAAAATTTTAACTGAAATGTATTGGTGTCGTCAATACCTATCGATTGATCCAAAAATAAATTTGCCACGCCCACTCTAACGCCCATAACGCTTAAATCTGTATACCTCCGGTAGGTGGCGCATTTTAATCTCGCTTTGCTGCTTGCATATCTCCATATAGCTGAGTAACGGGTATCTGATAGTCGAGGTACTCGACTATAGCGTTCTTCCTTGTTTTTTATATCTAGAGTTAAGCTTATTCCTTTCCCCGTGTTTTTTCTCATAAATGACTTCCCCTACGAGATAGTCCTTTTCCTTTTTACCTTTTTTGTGAGAACTTAACATTTTCTCTTGTGCCTGTTTTAATAAACACTGTGGTAAGTGAACCCACTGCGCCTATGGATACAGCTGTTTTAGGTGAAGTCACTGCTTCTCGAAGTCGGGTGGTAAAAAAACCTTCAGTGCCGGCTACGGTGCCGACCGTACCTATAGGTACAGAAGTTACCGTTTCTGGCTCTCAGCTTAGTGAGGTGCAATCTGCTACTGGGGGACGTAAGAAATTATCAGTTGTTCCACATAGAAAACAATTATTTGTTTCGAGATTCACCCCAGATACCACATCTGAGGATGTTTTGGAATTTATTCGAGAAAAATTCCCATCCGAGAATATTTCAGTTGAGCAATTTAGATTTTCATATGCTCGTCGTTTAAAATATTTGCTCCGCCTGATGTGTTTAAGGTACTACTTTCTGAAAGCTTTTGGCTTAATGATGATTTAGTAATAAAAGAGTTTGTTCCCAATAAACCGAGAACAAATAACAGACCCTCCACTGCGCCAAAAAACTAAAAAATTTATTTTTGGCTTATCAAAATGTTAGGGGACTAAATATGAAGCTACCCAAGCTTTATGCTGACTCCTCTGCATTTACTGCTGATATTTTGGCTTTTACGGAAACTTGGCTGAAACCAGAGATATCTGACAATGAAGTTCTGTCAAACAATTTTAATGCCTATAGGACCGATCGCTCATCACGTAGGGGAGGCGGTGTGCTGATTGCCGTTAGCACTAGCCTAACATCCGAGAGAATTCACTCTGATACTCCTAATGAAATTGAATTTGTTAGTGTGAAAGTTTCATTGCAATCATTCTCAATATTTGTTACATGTTCCTATATTCCACCTGGCTCTGATTTAATAATTTATGAGCACCACCTGTCTGCGATAAAATCTGTTCTATCCCTTCTTTCTAACAGTGACCTTTTCATTGTTTTGGGTGACTTTAATCTCCCTGATATTTCTTGGTCTCCTCCTACTGACTCACTAGTCGAGATACCCTTATCCGCCCATGATTTTGTAGATGGTCTTCTAGAATTATCATTACAGCAAGTAAGCTTTATACGGAATTCATTAAATAGACAACTAGATCTTGTGTTTGTTTCAGACCCGTCTGAAGTCACGGTATCTAGAATTGACGCTCTTGTTGTACCTGAAGACCGATATCATCCAACAATGGAATTGACAATCTGCCTCCCATGCGTTGATACCCTCTCTCCTTTAGTTTCTCAAACTAAAGTGAGATGTTTCCGAAAATGTAACTATAAAAAACTTAACGACATGATTTCTCAATATAATTGGACAGAATTGTACAATTGTATGGATATTGAAAGTGCCACTGAACACTTCTATATAGTGTTAAATACCTTTTTTAATGAATGCGTTCCTGATAGGTTTCCTTCAAAGACAAACAGGCCACCTTGGTTTACCAATGCGCTTCAAAGACTTAAAAACCTTAAGACAAACACTTATAAAAGTATAAGAAATCGGGTAAGCCATCTGACTTTTCGAAATATGTGGTGGCTCGATCGGATTTTAATGTTCTCAATAGTCATTGCTATTCTATGTATTTAAGTCGATGTAAATTTGAATTTTCAAATGATCCGCAGCTGTTTTACAACTTTGTCAATGCCAAGCGTAAGTCGTCAGCATTGCCTTCATCGGTACGTTTTAACTCAATGGAGGCATCGACGGATTCTGAAATTGCTGATTTATTTGCCGAGTTTTTCCAAACTACTTATAGTTCGGCTCCTTGGTCAAATTCTAACTACCCTAATCCCTTAAATAAGGCAAATTGTATCTTTGCCCCTGAAATTACGGATATTTCTCTCGTAAAAGACTTAGAAAAAGCAACGCCAACTTATTCTCCCGGTCCTGATGGACTCCCCGGGTGTGTGCTTAAGTTTTGTGCGTCAACCATATGTAAACCGATTCTTAAACTTTTTAATTTGTCTATTTCATCGTCAGTTTTTCCTACTATCTGGAAGGACTCTTTTATCATTCCACTTCACAAAAAGGGTGCGAAGGCGGATGCCCAGAATTACAGAGGTATTTCTAAATTGTCGGCAATTCCTAAAGCATTTGAACGTATTATTACTTCTCATTTGCAACATTTATGTTCCTCGCTAATATCACCGTGTCAGCATGGTTTTGTTAAGCGAAGATCGACCACCACCAACCTTCTGGAATTGTCATCTATTGTAATAAATGGATTTATGAATAAAATGCAGACTGACGTTATATACACAGATTTTAGTAAGGCCTTTGACTCTGTCAACCACTCTCTTCTCTTATTCAAATTAAATCAGCTTGGGTTTCCATGTAATCTATTAACTTGGATTTCAAGTTATTTGAATGGTAGGACTCAGAGGGTTATATTCAAGAACGCTGCCTCAAAACTGATCTATGTGACATCTGGAGTGCCTCAGGGTAGTCAATTGGGCCCTTTGCTGTTTACTTTGTTTATTAACGATCTTCCCTCTATCATAACACACTCTCGTGAACTAATGTATGCTGATGATGTTAAGCTTTGTTTATCACATAATGGTATAGCGTCGGGTTTCAACTTACAGTCAGATATTGATTGTTTTCAGGGATGGTGTGAGTATAACCTTTTAAATTTGAACTGCCTCAAATGAAACGTTATGACTTTTCATAGGGGTACTCCTACTTTTGTTAGTTACTCTCTTCAAAATACGCCACTCGACCGTATATATTCAGTTAATGACTTAGGCGTTCTTCTGGACCCAAAACTTAAATTTGACTGCCACATAATGTCCACTGTCAGCAAGGCCATGAGTGTTCTTGGGTTTATAAAGCGTTGGTCAAAAGAATTTGATGACCCTTATACAACCAAATTATTATTTACCTCCCTTGTCCGTCCTATTTTGGAATATTGTTCTTCGGTTTGGAGTCCACAATATCAAAAGCATATTGCCCGTATGGAGTCGGTACAAAAAAAATTTCTTCTTTTTGCCCTTCGTAGTTTGAACTGGGATCAAAACATAAGGCTACCTTCCTATCAGAGTAGATTACTATTGCTTAATTTACCTACCCTTGCAAATCGTAGAACAATGCTTGGTACTATTTTTATGCAAAATCTCTTAAGAGGTGATATTGATTCTATAGAATTTGTAAACCGCCTAACTTTCAATGTTCCTGTTAGACTAACACGAAATTATTATCCCCTAAATTTGCCACGATGTACATCTAATTTTTGTCTGCACGAGCCCTTTCGCGTTCTATGTAATAATTATAACAACCTTTATCATTTAATTTGCACTTCAACTTCTATCCCGGTACTAAAAACTAATATTTTAACTCATTTGCTTCATTCTTAGATGCTTCTTTTATTTTCATTTGTGTCCCGTCTCTATTTGTTTTTTGTTTCTTCCTCGCGAACTCGTATTTTTTGCCCAAATTGATAAAAGGGCCCCGCGCGTAACAAGCACGTGCTTGGTGTCGTTGGGCCACTTGTTTGTACTGCTCGTAGTGCATCAACGTCCATCATATAAATGTATTGGTGTCGTCAATACCTATCGATTGATCCAAAAATAAATTTGCCACGCCCACTCTAACGCCCATAACGCTTAAATCTGTCTACCGCCGGTAGGTGGCGCATTTTAATTTCGCTTTGCTGCTTGCATATCTCCATTTCCCTTTGAGTAACGGGTATCTGATAGTCGAGGTACTCGACTATAGCGTTCTTCCTTGTTTTTATTATATTCCCGGATTTTATTACAAAGGGATTTTTCTCCATTTAGTAGCCTAGTGAAACAAGTACTTTCTGGGCTTAAAGTGCCATAATTATTATATATTTCTGTCTTAAAATTAGAAATTACATAGTACCTATTGTTACATTTGGCGACATGATTATGAATTAATAGTTTTCCATCATTGTGTGAGATGGATCTTGCGTTATAGACTTCGCAACGGTTAGTTATGATGGCGTATTTTATATAAATTACAATTAATTCTCGGTGTATGGCGATTTTGAATTTTGATATATCGTATATGTTAGTAACTACTACAGGTTTCTGTTCGTGTTTATATATTTCTTGTATTTCTTCAGCGTTCAGAATTTTAGTGTTGAAAACATCTATTTTTGTTAATGTAATTGTATCCATTAAAGGCGGTGTTTTCTGAATGGAAATTCTTGATTTGAAATAACTGTTTGAAGATTCTCAAATAGGGTTTTTATTTCTTTAAATAATTTTGAGTTAATAACAAATTGATTGTTATTATTTTGAATTAAATCATGATTCGTGTAATCCATTATTTCGCTACTATCAATAATACAATTATTATTGAATTCATTTTCTGTAATTTAAGACAAACTGTGTTTAAGATTTGATGTTATCTTTATGAATCGTACGATTTCTATTGTTTATGATAACCTTATTATGTAAATTCTCCTTAACTACTTGTTATACCCGTTACTCGTAGAGTAAAAGGGTATACTAGATTCGTCGGAAAGTATGTAACAGGCAGAAGGAAGCGTTTCCGACCCCACAAAGTATATATATTCTTGATCAGGATCACTAGCCGAGTCGATCTAGCCATGTCCGTCTGTCTGTCTGTCCGTCTGTCCGTCTGTCTGTCCGTCCGGATGAACGCTGAGATCTCGGAAACTATGGGAGCTAGGCTATTGAGATTTGGTGTGCAGATTCCTGAGCTTCTTACGCAGCGCAAGTTTGTTTCAGCACAGTGCCACGCCCACTCTAACGCCCACAAACCGCCCAAAACTGAAATGTATTGTTCTCACCAATACCTATCGATTGACCTAAAAAAAAGTTTGCCACGCCCACTTTAACGCCCACAAACCGCGAAAACCTGTGACGCCCACAATTTTCATGCTAGATAAAAAATTTTAACTGAAATGTATTGGTGTCGTCAATACCTATCGATTGATCCAAAAATAAATTTGCCACGCCCACTCTAACGCCCATAACGCTTAAATCTGTATACCTCCGGTAGGTGGCGCATTTTAATCTCGCTTTGCTGCTTGCATATCTCCATATAGCTGAGTAACGGGTATCTGATAGTCGAGGTACTCGACTATAGCGTTCTTCCTTGTTTTTTATATCTAGAGTTAAGCTTATTCCTTTCCCCGTGTTTTTTCTCATAAATGACTTCCCCTACAAGATAGTCCTTTTCCTTTTTACCTTTTTTGTGAGAACTTAACATTTTCTCTTGTGCCTGTTTTAATAACTGTGGAACAGTATCATGTCCGGTTTTATTGTATAATATATCCTACGGTCGTTGGTTGGTAATGGAATGTATAGTCATGTTATACTTCTAAGCTGGTCTAATTATAACTTCAGAATAATCAACTAAGTTAAGTTCATCTTTGATGCAACGAGCAATTTCAGTAAGGGTTGAATGAGCCCTTTCTATTTTTCCATTGGACTTACTATGGCGAGGATCTGCGAAATATAAATTAATACCGCATCTTTGTGCGAAGGATTTAAATTGTGTTGATGAAAAACTAGGCTCGTTATCCATCATTAAAGTTTTAGCAAGTGGAAAATGTTGCAATATTTCTGAAATTTTGGTTTCTATGTTGAGTTTATTTTGAATCTCCTTTACAACTAAGTATTTTGAATATGAATCAATACAAGTAATGAACATTAAATTCTGAGCGTAAAAAATGTCGATATGCAAATTTTCTCCTTCTTTACTTGGGATGGGTGCTTGTCCAATAGGAATTAGTACAGGGTGTCTATTATATTTGTTGCTATTACAAATTGTACAGTTCTTTAAGTACTCCTTGAGTTTTTTGTTCAAATGCCCTGTGTGCTCTACAATGAGTTTCTTCTATTATTAATGGTCTCTCTTCAGGATTTTCTACATCTTGGACGAATATTTTTGTGTATAGGAATTTATTCGTGAAATTTTCTTTAAGTGGGTTTTGAATTTTGTATAAGTCTTCTAAAGTACAGTAAATACCTATTGTTATGTTAATAGGGATATATTCCCTTAAGATTGATACCAAATTTTCCGGGGTATCAAATTCTATTATATGTCTGGTATTTCCGAATATGTTGACCATCTCATGTATTGTATACCTCCCCGTTGCTATTAGCAATTATTGCTTAAGCTGGTTTAAGGATTTGCGGGTTTCTTGTATAACATTCTCAAAACTACTCTTTGCAGAATGCTGAGTGTTTTGATCTGAGACCGACTCGTTACTGTCCGTTAGGTTGTTAATTTGAATTCTTGATATGGCGTCAGCAACTACGTTGGTAGATCCTGGTTTATAAATTATTTTGGGAGAGTAACTTTCAATGAATGAGTACCATCTTTTCATCTCGATGTTTTGATTTTTTTGAGAGATCGAGAAAGACAGTGGTTGGTGATCTGTATAGATTTCTATGTTGTTAACGCCGTATAAATAGTTTCGCAAATTTTTAAATGCCCAAACTATTGCTAAAAGTTCTTTCTTATTGGTGGTATATACTTGTTCGGCTTTAGTTAGAGTTTTTGAAATGAAGGTTATTGGTTTTCCTTCCTGAGAAAGAACAGCACCAATAGCTAGATCGGACGCATCGGTCGTTAAAGTGAATTTTTATACCCGTTACTTACCCGAGTAAAAGGGTATACTAGATTCGTCGGAAAGTATGTAACAGGCAGAAGGAAGCGTTTCCGACCCCATAAAGTATATATATTCTTGATCAGGATCACTAGCCGAGTCGATCTAGCCATGTCCGTCTGTCCGTCTGTCCGTCTGTCTGTCCGGATGAACGCTACGATCTCGGAAACTATGAGGGCTAGGCTATTGAGATTTGGCGTAAAGATTCCTGAGCTTCTTACGCAGCGCAAGTTTGTTTCAGTAGAGTGCCACGCCCACTCTAACGCCCACAATTCGCCCAAAACTGTGGCTCCTACAGTTTTGATGCTAGAATAAAAATTTTAACTGTAATGTAATGTTCTCATCAATACCTGTCGATTGACCCAAAAAAAAGTTTGCCACGCCCACTTAAACGCCTACAAACCGCGAAAACCTGTGACGCCCACAATTTGCATGCTAGATAAAAAATTTTAACTGAAATGTATTGGTGTCGTCAATACCTATCGATTGATCCAAAAATAAATTTGCCACGCCCACTGTAACGCCCATAACGCTTAAATCTGTCTACCGCAGGTAGGTGGCGCATTTTAATCTCGCTTTGCTGCTTGCATATCTCCATTTCCCTTTGAGTAACGGGTATCTGATAGTCGAGGTACTCGACTATAGCGTTCTTCCTTGTTTATTATAATCAGGTTGTACCAATTCGATTTGTGCAATTAAATTATCTTTGAGCTCGTTAAAAGCTCTTACAGCTGAATCGTCCAACTGTATGGAAGTTTTACGGGACATTTTTTTGGATACTTTACCATTTTGACCTTCCAAATACTTTGTTAGCGGTTTTGCAATTTTTGCGTAGTTTTGCACAAATTTTCTGTAATAGCCGGTAAGGCCTAGGAAGCTTCTAAGCTCTCGAATGTTTTTGGAATTGGATACTTTAATATTGTAGATATTTTTTTGGAGTCTGTTTTGGTTACATTGTGGGAAACAACGTAGCCAAGAAAAGTGGTTTCTAATTTGAAGAACTTTGATTTTTCAATTGAAATTTTCATATTTGCGTTCAGCAATATATTAATTATGACGATTAAGTCCTTGTAGTGTTGTTCTATTGTTTTAGAAAATATAATAATGTCATCCATATATACGTGACATGTTTTACCTACTTGTTCTCTCAAAATATCATCCATTGCACGTTGGAATATTCTGGGAGCGTTTGTTAGCCCAAATGGCATTCTCAAGAATTCATATTTTCCGTTATTTATAGAAAATGATGTTTTTTTAATGTCTGTTTCTTTCATTAGAATCTGGTGAAACCCAGACTAAAAGTCGATCGTGGAAAAGTATTTAGCCTTTTCAAGATTTGACAAGATCACTGAAGGATCTTGCATTGGATATCTGTCGGGAATGGTGTTTTCATTTAGTTTCTTATAGTCTATAACTAATCTTAGTTTTGCAGTACCATCTTCATTAAATTCTTTTTTTTGGTACCACTAAAACTGGAGAATTATAAAGGCTTTTGCTTGGTCTTATACTTCCTTCTTTTAACATGCGATTAACTTCAGAGTTTACGAAATCTGAAGCTGATAGAGCATAGGGATACTGTTTGCTATAAATAGCTCTATCGTTTTCGGTGTTTATTTCACCGCGAATATCAGTCCTGATAGGGATTTGCATGTTTATCTTCGAGTGCTCTTTATTGATAATATTTATTATCTCATTTTCAAAATCCATTCTTTGGTTTGGAATTGATTTGTTTACTTCATTGTTGTCGGATAAATCAACGACGGCTTGTTCAGGACTCTTTAATCCCAAACTTGAATTTTTGTCGGATACTTCAACGACGGCGCCCTCAGGATTTTTGAATCCCAAACTAGAATTTTTGTAGGATACTTCAACGACGGCGTGTTCAGGATATTTTAATCCCAAACTTGTTTTGCTTTGATTTGCCTCTTCAGACTCAGTTCTGATTTTGGCTTTTTCATCAAAGTATTTTCGTATAATAAATTCCTTTAATGGAAGAATTGTTTTTTCTTCAGATAAGGAAAGTAGGTTAAAAGAACTGTCATTATCATATATTAATTTTTCTTCTTTTCCCCCATATTTTATTACTCCTTTTTCTGTGTCTATTACAGCTCCTATTTTTTTTAATAGGTTGTAGCCTATTAGAAAATCTGATTTTAACCCGTTTATTTCATAAAATGTGTAACGCGTGTCAAAGATCGTTACCATGTGATAATATTTAGTTATAGAATATCCATTAACCGTAGATACTCTTTTATATGTAGGGAGCTCGTTTTTGTTTTTATAAATTCCTGTTTTGATATAGCAGGAGGTTGCTCCTGTGTCAATTAAGATTTTAAGCTTTTTATTTATCTTGATATCACATCGGATTAAGTAGGGTAGTCCTACTCCGGATTCTGGCCTAAAAAATGGTCCTCTTCGATATTATTTAATCGCATAGTTTTGTTTGCCGGTTGATTTACCGTACCTGTTGGTTCTCTTTTGTTCTGAGGATTATTTTGCTGAGTTGTTTGTATCTCTGGCTTTTTATTTTGATTCCATTTATTCTGATTATAGTTGTTGTTACCATAATTGTTATAACCCTGATTGTACTTTGGCCTATTCTGAATCTGTAAGGATTCATCTACGTCCATCGGTTCTGGCTTGCTTTGCTGCGCTTTATTGGAATTCCATTGATTATTTGAATTATATTGTGGATTATACTGTCTGCCCTGATTCCAATTAAGATTTTTATTTTGATTATAATTGTTTCTATTCTGGCTATCGGGTTGATTAAACCTCAAGTTGTTAGTATTCCTTTGATTACTATTATGGTTATAATGGTTACTTTGCTTGGGTCTATTATTTGAGTTTTGGTACCCGAATAAATTTGACTCATAACTCCTGCGCTGTGATGATGTGAAATTGTTAGCGAATTGGGCCCTCAAATTATTGTTTTCTAGTTCTTGTACTATTACAATAGCGTTCGGTAAGTCTGGCGGATTCATAGAAAATATGACGTCTGAGATATGGCCGTTGAGGCCAGTTATGAATACTCTTAGAGCTGTCTTTTTGTGTTTTTCGTTCATTTCAGCAGTTAAAGGCTTATTTCTGCCGTAGGTCGTAATGGTTTTAATTATTATTATTAGGGCATCGTTTGCTGTGCCAGTAATTTTGTTCCTCAAGATTGATAATGCAGAAAAGAACCTTTCGCTACCTCTAGCATATTGCCCCATGGCTATTTCTGCTGATTCCCTCCAACTCACATATTTGTCTTCTTCTCCTTTAAATTCCCTGACTGATTTGATAATTTCAAAGGAAGTTTCACATTTAATATTTGGGTCAATGACTTCTACTTGAAAATCTTCAAGCTTTTTTATATTTTGATTTAGTTGTGCTTTTAAACTCACGATCTCATTCCTTAAGGGATTCAATTCATTATTTACAATATGTGCAATTAATTTGCTCACTTGGCTATTAGCTTGGCTGCTAGAAGCCATTGCAGGTTGTGGTAGGGGCATGGTGAGAATTCTTTCAAAATCGTTAATGAGGTCTTCAACCTTGTTTGATTTTGTTTAAATTTTTCTACTTATAGTACTTAAATAGAATATAAAAAATAAACAGTATACGCTCACTAATTGTTTTCTTTTCTTCTGGATTTAGTGTGATATCGTCTGTTTTCCTTTGATGATCCTGCTGGGGTCGCCCTTCTTGGTTGATTTTAGCGAGGGATGGTCCTCAGCTCTTCCTTCAATTTATTTTTGTGGTCGTCAATTTTTAGCGAGGGATTGCCCTCAGCTCTTCCTTCAATTTGATTTCTGGTCGTCGCTGCTTAGCGAGGGATTGCCCTCAGCTCTTCCTTCTTGTTGGATTTGGTATTTGAATTTATAATTGTTTTTGAATTTTGTTTCTCAGTTGTTTTTTTGTATCAGCTTTCACTTTTACAGTTTTTACATTTTTTGTATTAGCTTTCACTTTTACAGTTTTTAAATTATTTGTTTAACTTTGTAAATTGTTTGGTTTTATTTTTTGAGACCGTTTTAGTTTTTTTGTTAAACCGAAGGTTTATTATGTCGATTACTAATTAGCAGATTGTTGTAAGTAAAAGGGGATTATTTCATTTATTAATTTCCTCCTTTTATTTTTAACAAAATTTTTTGTCGGTTGGGTTTTTATTAGACCACTCAAGTTCCTTTTCACTTTAAAACCGTTGGTTATTTATTTTAAAGCATTATTTAGAACAAATTAGGCGTGGCCCCACGTTGGGCGCCTATTATAAACTTCACTCGTGAATTATTTAAAAAAATTTATTTTTCTTTTTTATTCACTAAGTTTAAACTTCACAACATTTCCTTAGTATCGACTTTTATTCTTGGCGGTTCACAATTAACTTCTTATACAACCGATCTTCTCGGATGCAAAAACGGATTCCCTGGCCAAGGGCCGCTTATCTGATAATCAAACCTCGGTTTTAGAGAATTGGGGAACTCATTAAGAGTTGGACTCAAGAGAGTCGGGAAATCGGATGATCTAATTCTCTGCTCAATTGCCAAACGGATTACGCTGCAGTTTTGGGGCTCGCCGGGTGTTGACCGGATGCTTGTGTTTACATTAGCTGGACCCAGCTTAGTTTATGTTAGGAGAACTGCGGCGCAATTGAATCTTCGATTGAAGTGGGGGAGCTAATTGGGATTCTGTGGGAACGCTGAGTAAGGGGATCCCAGCTAAGAATTGTTTATAAGAAATTGTTTACGACTTGGGTAAGGCGGCTGGGCGCTCGAGCTGGAAAGCGTTCTCAGCTAAGAATTGTATATGAGGGGTTTGTTTATAAATTGGGTAAAGAGGCTGGGATCATAGTGCTTAAGATAGTGCTTAAATTAAAAATGGAAGAACGCTATAGTCGAGTACCTCGACTATCAGATACCCGTTACTAAGCTAATGGGACCAAAGTTAAATGGAAATATGCAAGCAGCAAAGCGAGATTGAAATGCGACACCTACCGGCGGTCGAGAGATTTAAGCGTTATGGGCGTTAGAGTGGGCGTGGGAAATTTCTTTTGGATCAATCGATAGGTATTGACGAGACCAATACATTTCAGTTAAAATTTTTTATCTAGCATGAAAATTGTGGGCACCACAGGCATGGGCGTTAGAGTGGGCGTGGCAAACTTTTTTTTGGGTCAATCGATAGGTATTGACGAGAACAATACATTTCAGTTAAAATTTTTATTCTAGTACGAGCCACAGTTTTAGGCGGTTTTGCGCTGCGCAGGAACCTCAGGATTCTGCATGCCTAATCCCAGTATTGTAGCTTGTATAGTTTCCGAGATCTCAGCGTTCATACGGACAGACGGACATGGATAGATCGACTCGGCTAGTGATCCTGATCAAGAATATATATACTTTATGGGGTCGGAAACGCTTCCTTCGGCCTGATACATACTTTCCGACGAATCTAGTATATCCTTTTACTCTACGAGTAACGGGTATAAAAATGGAGCGACTAAATTAATTCCTTCGCGAATAATTTTTGGATAAATAAAAAAGCAAATTTTAGGATTTGTCTTGCTAACTTGATATTAACTTAGCAGAACAACTTATAATTTTTAAAAAATGTAGTCGCCAAATTTTTTTTATTCACGAACAATTTACGGATATTTAGCGGCAAATTGTCAATAGGAAAAAAGTTTGGATATCAAAAGTTGATTTGCTAACTGGATGCATATAACAGATTTTGCTTTAACCACGTGAGACATCAACTTCGAAGGCCATAGATCGCCAAATTTTAAAGCGCCCACTCTTTTAGAATGTAAAAGCTTTTACTTAATTTGTCAAAAAATGTTTGGGTGCAAAAATTGTTAAGTTGGAAAGTTAAGGTGAATAACGGGTATATGATAGAGAAGGCTCTCGAATTTCGGGGTAGGCACCAACGGCCTGAGTGTTGTTCTTACCTTAGTAGTTAAAAATATATTTTCCCTTGATACATTTCCCATCTTAATTTGAGTGCGAAGAGCTTCGCCCACTTCTTTCTCGTTCTCATAACAGTATGCAGTATCAAAATGCCTAAATCCAGTTTCAACGGCACAATGGACCGCTGTAGAACAATTGTAACCACGAAGCTGTAAAAATGCCTTAAACATTGCAGTTCATCGGAATATATGTAAATTTGTTAAGAAATATTGCCTTATAGGTTCCAAATCCCAAAACCGGCATTTCATGACCACTACTAAGCCTCACTTTCGGAGCCATTAGCAACGCCTTCCCTCCACATGCAGGTTGTTGGTTTCCACCAAGTATAATTCCGACTTGCGAATTATTCTCATCAGTATTAGTGGTCAAAATGCGTGCAGGAATCATGGCTTAATTTAAATCAACGAATTGGAAATTTTAATTTTTAAAGTAATTTGTAATTTGTTCAAAACTTGATAAATTTTGAAAAGATACTTTGATCGATTCACTATGGCATTCACATATTCATGAAGAAATTAAAAAGTACTGTGATGGTCCGATCGTAACTAGGTATACACCAATCGGGATCGCAAAAAATAAAAGGGTACTAAGACTTTCCAAACTTTAATTGGTTAAATTATTAGGAGCGGTGAAAGTGCTGTAAAAGTGAAAAGTTTTTGGGCCGGTGGGGATAAAGAATTTTTAGCCTTAACACTAAAGGCTATTGTTTAATCCCAGTACATAGATTGGCTGGCGATTCACCATTCGAAAAATCTTGTTATTTGTAGAGTGCCCGATGTTTGTTGGCGGTTTGTGGGCTTTGGAGTGGGCGTGGGTCGGGGCTTCGGGATAGGCTTTGTTGAGAGCAACACATTTCAGCTAAAAATTTTTTTCTGTCATGAAAACTATAGGAGGCACACTTTTGAATGGATTGTGGGCGTCAGAGGGGACGTGGCTTATTCCCGTATCAATCTTGCGCTGCTTACGACGAAGCGTTTCCGACCCCATAAAGTATATATATTCTTGATCTGGATCACAAACCGCCCAAAACTGTGGCTCTTACAGTTTTGATGCTAAAATAAAAATGTTAACTGAATTGTTTTGTTCTAATCAATATTTATCTAAAGCCCAAACCGCCTAATTCTGTCTACCGCCCACATAACCATATATTGAGATAAGGGGTAGGTGGCGCATTTCAGTCTCGCTTTGCTGCGCATATCTCCATTTGCCTTTTGTCTCTTAAGCTGAGTAACGGGAAGCTGATAGTCGAGGTACTCGACTAAAGCGTTCTTCCTTGTTTTTTGCTGCTCTTATAATAATTCGTACTCGTCTTTAATACAGGAAGCTATCTCTGTTAAAATTTAATGGACTCTTTCGACTTGTCCATTAGACAAGCTATGTCTTCGGTATAATGTATTGATATTCCAGAACGTTGTAAGAAAGATTTAAACTGTGCCGATGGAAAACTCGGCTATTATCGGTCATGATGATTTTTGCTAGTGGAAATGTTTGAAGTATTTCATACACTTTTGATTCAATGTTCTTCTTGTTACTAATTTCCTGTACAACGAGGTAATTAGAGTAGGAATCGATGCAAGTTAAAAACTTTAAATTTTGGGCGTAAAAAATTTCAATATGTAAGTGCTGACCTTCTGTTTTCAGAGTAGGAGCTTCTCCGATTGAAACTTGTGTTTGATTTCTGTTGTATTTGTTTGTATTGCAAATTTCGAAATTTGTGATATTTTCCTTTAATTAAGCCGTTACACGTAGAGTAAAAGGGTATACTAGATTCGTCGGAAAGTATGTATCAGGCAGAAAGAAGCGTTTCCGACCCCATAAAGTATATATATTCTTGATCAGGATCACTAGCCGAGTCGATCTAGCCATGTCCGTCTGTCCGTCTGTCCGTCTGTCTGTCCGGATGAACGCTACGATCTCGGAAACTATGAGGGCTAGGCTATTGAGATTTGGCGTAAAGATTCCTGAGCTTCTTACGCAGCGCAAGTTTGTTTCAGTAGAGTGCCACGCCCACTCTAACGCCCACAATTCGCCCAAAACTGTGGCTCCTACAGTTTTGATGCTAGAATAAAAATTTTAACTGTAATGTAATGTTCTCATCAATATCTGTCGATTGACCCAAAAAAAAGTTTGCCACGCCCACTTAAACGCCCACAAACCGCCCAAACCTGTGACGCCCACAATTTTCACGCTAGATAAAAAATTTTAACTGAAATGTATTGGTCTCGTCGATACCTATCGATTCTCGGCTGGGGACCTTGTGAGATGGTTCCAAAGTCGCCTAGCTGGGGCAACCGAGCGGGTCGCAGGTTGCGGATAGCAGACGACCTCTCTCGAGGCCAACTGTGAATAAGCTGGTGGGAGAAGTCAAACACGGAATCGTGGACGGAAACCCCAGTAAATAAACAGCCCCGGACAACCAGCGGCTATTTTGCAACGAAGCTATACCGACGATGCGAGTTGTTCAGCCGCATCTAAATAGTTGCTTTACACAAACCCACTCCCAACACAACACCTACGCATCTCCCCTCCCAAACAACATCTCACTCCGAGCCGAACTACGGTGTAATACGGACCGTGCCAAGAGTCAGCCTGGCTGGGGGCCCGGATTAAAAACCAGCCCAGTCTCAAACCCCCTGTTCTAACTATCGCCTTACCCGGGCATCGCGGATCTCTGCCCGGGCGGACTTTTCCCCTTCTCCGCAACTCGTGAGACCAAATTATGGAACATAAAAAGCAAACTAACAACACAGCACAAAACACAGAGACGGGAACTCTCAAAAAACACATGGATAAGCTGAACACTGGTTCCACCATCCATACCAGCACGGTCCAGAAAGGGCCGCATCCCAAACTGGGGATGACGGGTGGCAGAAAGCCAGCCGCAAACGCACCGTTGCCACACCTTCGCCTGGCTAAATAAGGTAGAGTGGGCAAGGAAGGTGATTCCTAACTACGGGCAGGATAAGCCCACTCAAGAAGGGACTCAGGCGAAAAGGCAGCGATCCCTCGAACTACCCGGACCATCGCCGAAATCACGAAGAACCGTGTCCTACTCGGCCTGATTGACAGGGGAAATGCGGAGGGCAGTATCCCCAGGAACAAATGGAAGGCAGTGGAGTCTCACCTTTCCCTCATTTGCCGGCGCATGGTGCGGGAGAAGCCAGGCACTTCGCCCTGCTGCATGGACGCGGGCTGGTACCAGGGCAGCGTCAAGGTGGTGGCCTGCGACAGTCAGCGCTCGGCTGACATGTATAAACAAGCGACGAGCAAGCTCGGCGAGGTCTACGAAGGGGCGAACATCGTCTCGCTATTCTGGTGCGATGTCCCCTGTAGACCGCGAGCCAGGATCTGGCTTCCAGCAGCGATCAAGGAGCCGGAGGACATCCTCTTCATGTTCCAAGAATGCAAACCGCACCTCCCCACGAAGGACTGGAAAGTCGTCAAGGTGGAGGAGCATGAAGGGGACGGTGTTGGTCCTGAACAAGGAGTCAGTTGCTCCGATCGAGACTGCTCGAGGAGTGCTGAACTTCGAGTTCAGTGCGATACACATTAAGGTGTATAAGGGCGACCCCAACGCCGCTAGTAGCTTTTCCGGCAACCCAGCCGAGCAGGTGCTTGCTGAGGAGTTGGAGGCACCTGGTGGGCCGGAGGATGGCTGCTCTACCGATTCGTCGTTAAACAGAGAGATGCGAGCGCTTGGACCGGCTATCGAGGACGTAGACCTCAGCGATACAGAGGAGGCCGACGTCACTGTGGTGGAGGTTGAAGCTGTAGATGTCACTAAGACTTCTACAAATAAACCTTCACCACAGTAAAGCAGCGTCCGCTGCACTTCTGCTTCGCCTGACCGAAGGCGGAGCCGACCTAGTCCTTGTACAGGAACCTTGGGTAGTAGGAGGCAAGGTTGCTGGACTAGGAACAAAGGAATACAAGCTTATGCTTGACCCCAAAGAAGGTAAAATTCGAACCTGTATATTGGCCAATAGGCATCTTAGTATATTTGTACTTCGCAATTACAGCAACGGAGACAACACCGCAGTAAACCTGGAGCTGCAAAGTGGCTCTATAAGGGTCCTATCGCCCTACTTGGCCTTTGAAAAGAAAAACCCCCCAGATGCGCTGGTCAGAGGACTGGCAGAGGAATGCGAAAAGCTCAGGAAAGGTTTGGTAACAGGCTGTGACGCCAATGCACATCACACCCAGTGGGGTTGCCCAAACCACAACGACAGAGGTGAGTCTCTTTTTGATTTTATTCTAAATTCGAACCTATTCTTATGCAATAGGGGCAATGTCCCTACATTCATAACTAAAACTTGCCAAACGATCATAGATCTACCTTTGGTATCAGATTCACTGCAGTTGCAGTCAAAAACTGGGCAGTCTCTGACGAGCACTCCTTTTCGGTCCATAGATTCATAGAAACTGTATTGTCCCTTGATTCGCCCTTGCCGGTCAGCTTTGCTAACCCCAGACGAGCCGACTGGCACAGGTATAAATAAGTTCAGACAAATATCCACCCCATGGAACCGTCCGAAAGCATCACAAACCCACAGGAGCTGGACGAAACAGTGTATAAATTCACAGAGGCATGCAACACACAAGGGGAAGGAAAAAACCCCCCTGGTTGAGCCAACAACTATCAATCCTCAGAGCCAACTGCAGATGCCTGATTAACAGAGCAAAGGCGGAAAATGAGGACGCTAATTGGCTGAACTTCAAGTATGAACTAGCCTCTTACAGAAAGGCCATTAGAAGAGCAAAACGAACGGCATGGCAGACCTTCTGCTCTGACATGGAAAAAACAACTGATGCCGCAAGGCTCAGGAAAATACTCTCTAAGGCAGCCGCGCCTTTGGGCTATCTTCAAAAAGCAAATGGATCATGGTCAGACTCCATTAAAGAGTCCTAGACCTGCTAGTAGACGTTCACTTCCCGGGGAGCCAACAAGCAGGTCATCCTCCTGAAAGAGGAGCAGGAGAGGAAATCGAATTAGATCCACTCCTATCAGACCGCAACATGAAATGGTCCATTCATAGTTTCAAACCATACAAATCGCCGGGACCGGACGGGATAACACCGGCTCACATCCAACAAGCAGGACAAATAGCCATAAACTGGTTGAAAAAAAACTTCCAATCCATCCTGGCGGTAGGAGAACTACCAACAGCATGGCAAGAAACAAAGGTGGTTTTCATTCCCAAGGCAGGGAAGGTCACTCACACCACAGCAAAGGATTTTAGACCAATAAGCCCAACATCATTTCTGCTTAAGAGCTTTGAAAGAATGATAAGCCTACACATAAGGGCCACCGGAGACCCGACACAAATATCAGAAGCACAGCACGCTTACACCAAAGGTAAGTCAACCGAATCGGCGCTACACTTGGTGGTAAGCAGCATCGAAAAATCACTCACCATCAAGGAATACACACTGATCGCCTTCCTAGACATAGAGGGAGCCTTCAATAACGCGCTTCCCACTGCAATAACAGAATCTCTCACAGAACTAGGGGTTGAGCCGCCAATGGTGGGGCTGATCCATAAATTGCTGATAAGCAGAATGGTCACAGCCACACTAGGGACCTTTACCCAGACTAGACTAGTGAACAGAGGCATCCCGCAAGGAGGTGTACTATCACCCCTTATATGGAATATCGCAATAAATAAACTACTGCGGAGGAGGTTGTAAGGTTGTGGCATACGCAGACGACGTCGCTAATATCTTTAATGGAAAATAAACAGAAACACTTTGCGATCTTATAACCGCTAAACTTAAAATACTATCGGAATGGACGAAAGCGAACGGACTTGGGGTAAAAACCTCGAAAACGGAACTTGTTCTATTCACAAATAGGTACAAAATTCCACAACTCAACTCACAACACACTCTAAACATTTGTAATCTCTTTTTTAGCGATAACGCCAGATATTTGGGGTAAGTATTAGATAAGCGCCTCAAATGGGGCTTAAACAACCAAGAGAGATCCAAAAAAGCGACCATTGCTCTTGACTCCTGTAAAAAAGCAATCGGGCTAAGATGGGGCATGTCCCCAAGAATAGTTAACTGGATATACACAGCGGTAGTCAAGCCAATCCTACTGTACGCAGTGGCTCTGTGGTGGACTGCCTTGCACAAACAATGCATACTGACTCCTCTAATCAAAGTACAGCGAATGGCGGCTTTGTGTATTAGTGGAGCCCTTCGAACCACCCCGAATGAAGCGCTGAATGCGTTCTTGAACCTCCCTAGCCTGGACTTAGCAAAGGGCCAAATCGGCAGCTATTCGACTGAGGGACACAGGGCAGTGGAAAGCCCAATTTTATGGCCATGCTAAAATTCTCCAGCATGATAAATCGATTCCGAAGATCACGGATCTATGCAAATCCATTGAATATACTCACACACCCTTTGAGGCCCTGATTCCTGATAGAGAGGAATGGGATCAGGGCAGACCGGGCACGACGGACGCAATCTGTTTCTATACAGATGGCTCCAAATTAGAAGGACACGTTGGCGGAGGTGTATACTCCGAACAATTAGATGTCAGGAAGTCATTCAGGCTCCCGGACCACTGTAGCGGATTTCAGGCGGAGGTCCACGCTATAAAAGAAGCACTAACCTGTTTAGAGAACTTTAGCCTCCAGAGAGGACACCTAAACATATATAGTGACAGCCAAGCGGCTATTAAGTCGATCTACTCGACAAACACCAACTCCCGTACAATAGCAGACTGTCGTAGATCTCTCCACGAGATGGCAAATCAGTTTACTATCAGCCTAATATGGGTTCCGGGTTACCGGGACATCGTAGGCAACTGCATAGCGGACGAATTAGCCAGGCCCTCCTACCACCACCAAGCCTCTCCTACCAGGAGAGGAAAATGTCGGTATGCCCATGGCTACTTGCAAGCTAAACATAAAAAACCACTTCAACACACTAGCCAACACCCATTGGCAAAACCCACCACAGTGTCGCATCTCTCACCTGACATGGCCTGTGATATACAACAAAAAAACCTCGGAGTTACTCAAACTCAGTCCCACAGAGTGTGGCATGTTGTTTCGAGCTCTTACAGACCACTGGCTTGTTGGCGCACAGGGCGGCAGGCTAAAAGCCCCGCAAAATGATTTCTGCAGAAGTTGCAGGGATGAGGAAGAAGTGAAAACGGTAGAACACCTTCTCTGCTTCTGCCCAGCCCTATGCAAACTCAGACTGAAAAACTTAAGAAGCCCCTTCATCGACGATCTTACCGAAATATCGGAGATTAATCTCAAAAGTGGAAGACATGCTGATCAGTTTAACACAGGCTGAAACTATTAGAAACGGGACCCTAGAGAAGGAAAAAAACGAGATCATGCGGTATCACAATGGACCCATTGAGGTCTAAATGTGTGTCGGACTATAGTCCGACAGGCGCCCTAACCTAACCTAACCTAACCTTTAATCCGCAAAGTTTAGCGCGAATGACTAAGATCAGCTTGTTCATTTCGCTGGGCCACCGGAAGGGGAAAAAGAAAAGGAAATATATGTTCATGAAATGAATTACGGATTAGGGTGAGTTCTAGCCGAGATCGCAAGGTTTGAGGTCTAGTGAGTAACGTTGAGTTTATTCGGCAGCTACCAGCTGAAGTGATTCTTCAGCTCATTTTTCCTAGACACACTCCTCAAAAGGAATCGTATAACATATAAGAAAAACTAGAGTATAAGACCGCAGCGGCTGTCATCGCAGCGGCAGTCTCGGCAGCGTCCAAACCTCCGCTGCGAAAACCGCCGCTCCCGTATATTCCCACTACTCGACTGAAAAAGGCAAAAAAAAAAAAAAATTTGGTATCATTGGACAGCATTTTTCAAGCCCTTTCCAATGGTATAATTTTCTCTGTTCTAAAATAAAAACTGCACATTTTGAAAAAAAACTCACAAAATTAAAATTTCACACCTTCGCGCACAAGCAGTCATGAGCAAGGACTCGAGGGTAGGGGGTGAGATTCGGGTTCGTGGGTACGCACGTTCACTTTCTCCTGCTCATTCTCAGAAGATAACGAGGGGTCACAATATTTGAAATGCAATAAAACGGGAGGGTTCCGTGGAATACCAAACACACTGATTATGGGATGAGTATACGCTTGCAATTAAAAACAACTCATACAAAATACATTTAAAACCGCCTAAAAAACCTCCGCAACCGCTTTTAATAGCTAATCTTAGCTTAAGGCTTAGGAAATTCGAATGGTTGCATCGCGACATCTTATGCCAATGCTGGCCCGACCTTAACTGACCATTTATTCATATCTTGCTTACACAGAGATTGCCTTTCCTTAACCTATGTCGAAGTTGCACACCTTCGATATTTACCTACATCCAGACCCCTCCTACACCACGTTCACCCCCGGTAACTTGTTATCAATCCTTGTGTTCGTTTTCCTTCTAATAACCATTCTACTGGGGTATTGGGCTGCTCCTTATGTTCGAGAACCAATCGGATTGGTTCTAGGAGTACAACATGCCTGTATGCACTCCCTGTAGATGTCAACCTGTTAAGTGAACATTCTGGACTATAAAAATGACACCACTCAAATTGCTCAGGATCAGTTCTTCAAATGCCTCAGTACTGTATTCTAATAAAATAATTAGATCCACATCGGTCCTTGCAATCGCGCCTAACAATTCTAATCGTGCTTTTTACCTTTTAAACGAGTGGGTGAAAATTGTTTACAACATTATCGTGCTTTTTACCTTTATAACGAGTGGGTGAAAATTGTTAACAACATTACAACATATAACAATATATTTTTTGAATAAAAATATTAAAACCAAAACCCTAAAAATGGAGTCATTCGTTGCTTGTGATTTGTGCACCAAAAATGTGGAGATGAGTGAGTTTGAAGCTCATTATGCTCAGTGCTCAAAGCCTCGGAATGCCTTCGAGGTTTTAATGTGTAAATCAAAAATAAGGTGTGACTTATGCTCTACCTTAGTTCATAATTATGAATTTGACGAGCACTATCAAAATTGTAATGGACCTATAAATGCATTCAATGTTTTAATGAATGTTGAAAAACGGCAACCACAAAACAGAAGGCAAAATCATTTTGACGATCATCCCACAACATCATCAAATGCTCTCAAACGGATGAGAATGGATGAGGGTAAGGAAGTACTCAAACAAGGAAAAAAAGCAAAGATTAGCGAAAATAAAAATGATTTAAAATTAGAACTTTTATGTCCTACTTGTGGTGATAAATATCTTGCATCAAGGGAACGTCAACACATATTGACCGATAAGCATAAAAATGCATCAGCCAGAGAAGTAAAAAATAATGAAAACATATTTCTTCATAACTCTCAAACTGTTTTTCCTGACAAATCATATCGAATCAATAGTACAGTCCAAAACACTATTGATTTAAAAGATTTTTATCAGCATTGCCAAAAAAATATAATTGAGATTATAAAGCATTGCATGATAGAATATAGAGCCAATAAATTCAACCTAAGAGTTTATGGTACCTATATTAAACAAACAGACGAAGGAGTTACTGTTGAAACAACAAAACGCTTTGGGACATCATATAAATCTGTATACCAAAATGAAAACATTATCGATGAACTAAATATGGCAGTAGATAGCTTATTAGCATCGAGCAGTGAGTTTCAAGAAAAAGACTCTGGTTGGGCAATAAAAAATTTCAATTATTTTGAAATTACTATAATAAAGCTAGAAAACATTCCTGCTAGCGGATACATTCAGGCCCCGAAGAATATAAGAGCCCGAAATGCACTTATTAACGTACAGAATACTGACGTATTTTGTTTCAAATGGTGCATACTGGAATACATAGCTAACAAAACTCATGAGAGTGCTACCTTTACAACAGCAAAGCAAAAAAAGTATTCACGAGAGAAAATGACAAAGCCCACAACTTACCACATTAATATTAATAATGAAATAATTGCATATGACGGAATAAGATTGGATTTTTCAGGAATCGAGTTTCCAATAACGAATAAAGGGATTATCCATTTCGAGAAAAATAATAAAGACTTTAGTATAAATGTTTATGAGATCGATGCTGATGGTGATAAAATTATCGGTCCAACGTTTAGAACCAAATGTATTCAACCTAACCACATCAATATATTGGGAATAAACAACGTAAACCAAGACAGTATGCATTACGCTTACATTACAAGTGTAAAAAGATTATGCTACTCACAGCATTCCAAGGCCAAATCAGGAGGATATTTTTGTGATAACTGTCTACAGTGTTTCACAGTTAATAATACTACCCACAACAAACTTGAATGCGGGAAAGTGGCCTCGTTTTACCCTGAACCAAACACTACAACTTCATTCAAGGGCTTTCATAAAAAATTATCTCCTCCGGTGGTGATATATACCGATATTGAGGCTGTTCTTGAAAACTATAAAACATGCCTAAATTCGTCTTCAACGTCGTCAACAACAAAAGTGCAGAAGCATACTGCATGTGCCGTATCATTTTATATAGCACATAAATATAATCCGGATCTTAACGAATTGTGGACATATGAAGGTATGTAAAAAACAATAAATAATTAATTTCTTAGTATTTTAAAAACTAATTCAAATTTTGTATAATTTTATAGGCGCTGACTGCATACAAAAATTCTGCAAATCACTAAAGGAAAAAACTACGAGCTTGTTTTACATGTACTGGTCGACCCACAAAAACCCAATAGCTAGCACAATCCATAAACAGGAAGGAAATTGCTGTGCCTGTGAAAAGGAAATAAACGCTGACGACCTGGACAAATATTTTGATCAATTTTCTGGAAAATACATGGGTCCCATTCATAAAAATTGTAAGCCAAAGTACAAATTAAGTGATCCCTTCTTTCCTGTAGTATTTCATAACTTATCTAAATATGACATACATTTATTCATTACTGAATTAGAAGGAGACTTAAGCCCCATACCCTGTAATAAAGAGCTTTATATAGCGCTAACGCAGACAATTAAAATAAATGCATCAAATAGATATAAAATAAGATATATCGATTCGATTAAATTTTTAAATTCTAGTTTAGAAAAACTATCGAGCTACATGGAGGACAAAGATTTTAAAATTCTAAGTACTAAATTTCAGGGAGAAAAATTTAAGCAAATGCGTAGGAAGGGTGTTTTCCCTTACGACTATTTAGATAGTTTTGAAAAATTTGGGGATACCCAGCTTCCTGACATTGATAGTTTTTACAATTCTCTCAGCGAAGAAAATTGTAGTATAGATGATTACAATTTTGCATAAAAGGTTTGGAAAACTTTCAACTGTAATACTATAAAAGATTATATAAAACTTTATTTAGAAAGTGATGTTTTAATTTTGACCGATGTTTTCGAAAATTTTAGAAAAATTTGTCAGAAAATTTATAAGCTTGACCCTATTAACTATGTTACAGCACCGTCAATATCTTGGGATGCTATGCTCAAGTATACTAATGTAAATTTAGAACTTATTAGTGACGGAGACATGTACAACTTTTTAAAAAGAGCGATAAGGGGTGGGTTAACTCAATGTACCCAAAGAATTTCTATAGCTAATAATAAATATATAACTAACTTCGATTCAAGTAAACCAAATAACTACCTCAGCTATATTGAAGCAAATAATTTATATGGTTGGGCAATGAGTCAACCCTTACCGCTTTCAGGATTTAAATTTTTAAGTAATGATCAATTAGAATCGTTCAATTCTAAAAATATTTCTGCAGATCCTACTGATCGGCATGACTCACAAAACTACTTGCCTTTCTGTCCAGAAAACAAAGTTCCTCCAGGAGGTAAGCAGAAAAAACTTATAGCTGATTTATCGAATAAAAGCGAATACATTATCCACTTAAAACAGCTTCAACTTTGTATACAGCATGGTTTAATTGTAAAAAAAATACATAGGGTTTTGTCTTTTACACAATCATGCTGGTTAAAGCCCTATATTGATTTAAACATTGATCAAAGAAAACTAGCCGAAAATGATTTTGAAAAAAATTTTTTTAAGTTAATGAATAATGCAGTATACAGCAAAACAATGGAAAATGTCGCCAAGCGTAGAAATATAGTACAATGTTAGTAAAACATTATAAATCAAGACAAAATTCGCCAGGCTTCAGGCAACGCATAGCTAGACACGACTTCCATAGCGTTGAGATATTTGGGACAGATCTTGCAGCGATTGAATCAACACCATCAAAAATTATGTATGATAAGCCAATATACATAGGAGTTGCTGTTTTAGAATTATCTAAATGGTTAATGTATGAATTTTATTATAATTTTCTATTACTTAAAAGTCCTTCTTCGAAAATAATTTGTATGGATACAGATTCATTTATTTTATTTTCAGAAGAAGACTTTTACGAAACTATAAAAGAAAATCCTGAACGATTCGATACCTCAAATTATAAACTAGAAAACCAATTTAATATAGTTCAAGCTAATAATAGGGAACCTGGAAAAATGAAGGATGAACATGCAGGTAGGGTTATGACTTCTTTTGCTGGACTTAAGGCTAAGGCATACTCTTGTTTAGTTGATAAGGAAGGAAACGAAAACGAATGTATAAAAAAAATTAAAGGAGTTAAGAAATCAGTTATTAAAAAACTGAATCATGAAGATTATATAGAATGAATAAAATATAAAAAAACATTTTATGGATCCCAACGAGTTATTCGAAGTAGGTCGCACATCCTCTATACTGAAATTATGAATAAAATAAGTCTTAATTATAAGGATGATAAGAGATATATTTTACCAGATAATTGTAATACATTGGCTCATGGTCATTATAATATTGAACATATATTAAGTAGTAACCAAAATTAAACCCATTATTAAATAAATGTTTATATGTTTATATTATAAGAATAAAAATTTGTAAATAAATAGATAAAAAATTAAACTTGTTGTTGTTGCGTTTTATTACTTTAGCAGGTCATTTACAGATATCCATGAGTTGTGGCTGGAATCGAAACCGCTCCATTTTACAAGCACTTGATTATTTTTCCTTTTTAGTATTTTCTCTACTAGGAAAGCATTTTTGTCTTTCACTTTTTGAAGTTCCTCTTCATAAAATGACCCATTAATAGGGGTACCCATATAATCTTGTATTTCATATGTTACTGGGTATGTAGACTTGACTTTTAAAACTTTAAAAACTTCTGTGGTCCAATTAGGTTCGTATCCCTTCATAAATGCTCCCTTGTATTTACTTATTCTAAAAAAATCACCTACTAAAAATTTATGTTTTGGAAATATTTTTGGTATATTATATACCGATTTTAAAATAAACTCTTCATTTTTCGTGCAGACATCTATAGGCTTCATTTTAATTGTTCGGTGATATGAATTATTGTATTGATTTACGAGATAATTGATGTTATGAATCCACTTATATTTACCCTGCATACTAAACATTTTCCACATACGATTTTTTAATGTTCTATTAAAGCGTTCACATATAGAAGCCTTGAGATGCGTATAAGTATGATCATGATTTATATCAAATTTATCCATTAATTTCCTAAAAGTGGAATTAAAAAATTCTTTCCCTTGATCTGACTGAATATTCTTGGGTGTACTTTTACTCTTTTTAAAAACAGATTTCATTGCCTCTGCTACATTCAGGGGAGACTTTGACTTAACTGCCTCGGCGTATGCATACTTTGAGAACGTGTCAATAACGGTCAGTAAATATCTAAAACCCTTATTTTCTTTCCAAAACGGTATCATTTCAACTAAATCAATTTGCCATGTGTCATTTATCCCTTTTTGAACGAATTTTCGCCGTATAAAGTTTTTTCGCGCTGCCTTATGAATCGACAACTTGTTGTTTGCTCATCTTAAGGTGTTGATTTATTAGTGTTATTTTTTATTTGATGACGATGGTTGCTTAGTCAATAATGCTTGCTTATAAACAAGAACATCCCTTTTTATTTCTGTACGCATCTTTTTTGATATTTCAAAACATAATCGTGTTAAATCTATTTGCACATCCTTATCATAGGTACCTTCTAAATCAGATAGTTGAATATCAAATTTTTGTAAGGATACACACTTAGGAATAATATGATTATTGTATAGATATATTACTTGCTGTCTTAATATGGAGTTCCAACATAAAAATGTAGTAAAAAATATGCCTAATCTGAGTAATGATCTCCAGGACTCAGAATCAAACTCAATTTTGTTACCATACTGATTAATCACAAAAACGTACTGATTATCTGATTTCCTAAATCTAAAGTTACATTTTATGGAATGCAAGCACGGATGATCAATAATTGTATCAGGCATCAAGAAGTCATACTGGTCTAGTTTCAACTGTATAAATTCCTTATACGTAAGCAGTTGCATCCATTCGTCTTTGTCAAATCCAATGAAATTGTTTTTACTTTGCTGCATCCAAACCATCGGCAAAAATTTTCGAGTAGTTGACAGACCACATTTCAATTTTAAGTTATGAACAACATAATACTCGAATCCAAAAATGACTTCGTGGTCCTGTTTCTTTCGAGAAGTTTTATTTCTTTTAGTTACACACATGTCCATCAGGTAAGACTACTTTAAATAAACTGTAAATATGTTATAGTCTTACCGGTATATAAAGGAGAAAGCCCTAGCAAGCACACCCTCAGTTGATTAAAAAATCTCAACCAATGATGAACACAGTCGATCGTAATTCAAGCATTATAGTAGATTTTCAATATGTACTTGGTAACAACAAACAAGTTTTCGTTAAGGAGCTGGCGTTTATGCCTGCTGGAACTGTTATACCTAATTTTTATACCCGTTACTCGTAGAGTAAAAGGGTATACTAGATTCGTCGGAAAGTATGTAACAGGCAGAAGGAAGCATTTCCGACCCCATAAAGTATATATATTCTTGATCAGGATCACTAGCCGAGTCGATCTAGCCATGTCCGTCTGTCCGTCTGTCCGTCTGTCAGTCTGTCTGTCCGGATGAACGCTGAGATCTCGGAAACTATGAGAGCTAGGCTATTGAGATTTGGCGTGCAGATTCCTGAGCTTCTTACGCAGCGCAAGTTTGTTTCAGCACAGTGCCACGCCCACTCTAACGCCTACAAACCGCCCAAAACTGTGGCTCCTACAGTTTTGATACTAGAATAAAAATTTTAGCTGAAATGTATTGTTCTCATCAAAACCTATCGATTGATCCAAAAAAAAGTTTGCCACGCCCACAAACCGCGAAAACCTGTGACGCCCACAATTTTCATGCAAGATAAAAAATTTTAACTGAAATGTATTGGTCTCGTCAATACCTATCGATTGATCCAAAAAGAAATTTGCCACGCCCACTCTAACTCCCACAAACCGCGAAAACCTGTGACGCCCAAAATTGTTATGCTAGATAACAAATTTTAACTGAAATGTATTGGTCTCGACAATACCTATCGATTGGTCCAAAAAAAATTTGCCACGCCCACTCTAACGCCCATAACGCTTAAATCTGTATACCGCCGGTAGGTGGCGCATTTTAATCTCGCTTTGCTGCTTGCATATCTCCATTTAGCTGAGTAACGGGTATCTGATAGTCGAGGTACTCGACTATAGCGTTCTTCCTTGTTTCCATTTCAAACCGCCATATAACATAAAAGAATTGGATAATGGAGCTCTTAAGCAGCAGCACCTTAACCAGCAGAACGTAAACGGATTGGATTGGTCAGCTGGAGATATTCCATACACAAGTCTTGAAGAAATACTCACACCACTCAATAAGTATCACACAGTTCTTGTTCGTGGTGAAATTAAAAAGAATTTTTTAATCAAGTATTTATCAACAAACATAATCGATATAGATATTGGAAGAAGTTTAACTCAACTACCCAATTTTTTTACGAATTGTAGAATACACAAGAAAAAACTTCCACTTCGATGTTCATTAAATAATTTATTTAAGCTGTTTGTATTCTTAGAAAACACCAATTATGAAATATATAGTAATGGTGACACATGTATTTAAAATTTAGTAAAATGAAATTCATGGTCCTATCAGGTTGTCTCTTATTATGGATTCTTTTAAGAGATTTTTTGGAAATGATCCCCGTAAAAATGGATACACGCAACTTATTTATTGTAATTATTGCGGATCTGATACTCATTTCGAGAAGAACTGCACCAAGAAACGCGATCAAGAGAATATTAATAAAACCTAGTATAACTTAAAAACATTATATAAGCAATTAGTAATAATATAATATATTAAAATTCATTCCGAATAAAATAAATTTTTTTAATAAAAAAATGTTTACACAATTTATACATCCTTTTACAATGCTTATTTGTGGACCCTCAGGATCGGGAAAAACAACCTTTTTAGAAAATCTAATCACGAAAAAGAATGATCTTTTAAATATTCCAATAGATCGAATTATTTGGTGTTATGCAGAGGAGAGTGCCAAGCCCAATTTCGAAAAGATAGAATATTTTAAAGGAGTCCCTGAAACAGTTGAAAATGAAACGAATGAACCAATTCTTTCAATATTGGATGACTTGATGATGGGAGCCTTTAATAAAAATGTGTGTGAGCTGTTTACAAAAGGATCACACCATAGGAATTTATCAGTAATAGTGGTAACTCAGAACATATTTCATAAATCTTCGCACACCAGAGATATTTCACTAAACACCAAATACATTGTTGCTTTCAAAAATCCTCGTGATAAGCTTCAATTTCAATGTTTAGCAAGACAAATTTACCCAGAAAACCCCACGGAGCTATTTAGAATATATAAAGAAGTAACGGAGCAACCTCACGGATATTTACTTATTGATCTCACTCAGGCCATTAACGATCTCTTAAGATTTAGATCTGACATTTTTAATTCAGAATATTCTGTGTGCTATTCAAATGAAAATGGTTTACAAAAAGAGCCTAAATCGCTTGAAAGCGAACAAACATTTATTGCATGTGCTCAAAAAGGCCGACAATAGACTATGTAAAGCAATTATAAGCAATAGTAATAGTGACCTGGTAAAAACAATAGTAGAGATTGTATTGAACACATTACTGGGAAACCATAAAGTTACTAAATCCCATCTTAATGCTCTAAAAAAGTATAAAAATGCATTGCGCTACCTTTCGTGCCCAAAGCGTACCTTAAACTCTAAGAGAAAAGTCCTTATTCAAAAAGGGGGATTTCTACCGATTCTAATAACTTCATTGCTTTCTGGAATTTTTGGAAAACTATTAAAAAATGATTAAGAATAAACATAATTTAAGCAAAGTAATTTTAATGCACCCTAACAGCTATCAGAAATTGATTAACAATGATAGAGGAAATGAATTAATAAATATAAAATTTTTACCAATATTAAATAATAACAAAATAAGTGATTTCGATAAATGGATCAAAATTCGTCAAGAATTAAGTTACTATCAAAATAAAAAACGTAATAAATCATGGAATTTTCAAAATGAACAAAAAGCGAATCCTATTACATCCAAAACAATTGAATCCCAAACCACTGATTGGATTGATATAAAACCCAGCACATCAAAATCAACATCAAAGTACGATCACTCACGTCCGGAAAAATTTGAGTTTCCCGATTTACCACCTGAAAGTGATAATGAGGATTTTAGTTCCAATAAAAAAGAAAATGTTGTATCAGATAAACGAAAAGTGAGTGATCCCTCTTTTTTAGATAGTGAAACAGATAAAAAGAAAATAGGATTAGAGAAACCAGTGCTCAAAGTGAAGCTTAATGAACGACAACGCAAATTCAAAGCAAAACTACAAAAATTGAAAACGGAAACTTTACCTTATCAAAATTTTAAATATGTAACAGGACGTGAAAGGTTAATGCGATCGGTTAGAACAAAAAATCCAGTACAAACTGGTAAAAATAAATTAAATTGGATTTCGTATCATTAACTTCCATAAAAATCAAATATGGGTTATTTAAATGAGATTTTTATCACATTGTTAAGTAATGACTGAATGAATGTATTTCCTGACAGCGTAAAGTGTGCATTTACAAACATTGTTAACATTCCAGAAGACATGAACGATGATTGGGAAGTCGGTATTTCAGACATATATTTGAATAATTACATTAAATATACACCTAACCAAGATAAAAATGTCGTTGAAGAAACCGAGTTTGTTAGTCTTGTAAATGCT
Source organism: Drosophila suzukii (assembly GCF_043229965.1). Lineage (NCBI taxonomy): Eukaryota > Metazoa > Arthropoda > Insecta > Diptera > Drosophilidae > Drosophila > Drosophila suzukii. The sequence continues at coordinate 9,324,069 of NC_092085.1, forward strand.
GAAACATTTAGGTATAAAAATGTATCCGTTCAAACGAATATTCCTGAAAATGGATTGATTTTTATTTACACTGACATAATAAAACCAAGGTCAGTAGGTAGTAAAAGACCGCGATGTCTTCGTGTAATGCATTATAATGGAAAGGAAAAAAATAATCAATTTAAAAATATTGAATATTACCCTTTGGACATATGGTCACCAAATGAAATCTCAATACTTATTACTGATTCCAATGGATATAAGGCACCATTTGAAACTTCAGCTGTTCCGATTTTCGTTACTCTTCACTTTAGAAGAAGAAGAAGAATATTATTTATTTAGAACCAAAATAGTCATCATGGTGAAATCTTATCAGGATTATTATGTAAATCAGTGTGGTGGGGGCTTAAGCAACATCGGAAGTCTTTACATATCTCCGCATATAGTGCAACAAGGACGAGGAATCGGAAATTTTTTAGCGGTCTTTTTAATTACATAAGACCACTTTTTCTTTCGGGCATAACTGCTATAAAAAATCAGGCTGCTGAGACTGGTAAGGCTGTAATCAATGAATTTGGGAGAAAGCCTTTAAGAAATATAATTCAAGAAGAAAGTAAAATTGCTTTACAAAATCTTTCAAATAAAGCAATTGATAAAATTACCCGTTTTCAAAGTGGAAGTGGAAAAAGAAATAAAAGGCTAGGTAATAGGAAAAAACGACTTCATTATACATCTAAACGACAACGTAAACATACCCAAACGCAACATAAAAAAAAAAAATTAACAAGAAAATTAAATATTAAAGATTTTTTTTTCTAAAGCAAAATGAGTACGCATATCGAATGTATGAAAAGTGAATTAAATTTGTTTGCGGCACACCCCACGCAAAGTTCTATTCTAAGAACTGAAGAAGTCTCATACAACCCAATTGCCTCTTTGGACGGTGCCTCTTCAATCGAATTTGTTTGCTTGGGAAATGGTGAAACGTATCGAGATTTATCAAGTGTTTATTTACGACTTGTTGTGCAACTTAAAAAAAATGATAACAACAGCATTGAAGGAAATGCTGTTGGTGTTGTAAACAATATTCTACATTCAATATTTAGAAGTTCGTCAGTTTATTTAAATAATATACTGGTATCGCAAAGTGATAATAATTATCACTATAGAGCGTATTTGCAAACAATTTTAAACTATGGGAGTGACGCCTCTGAAAGTCACTTGGCCTCCCAAGGTTATTTTCCCAATTTTGGAAGAATAACAGCAGGGAAATATGTTTATCCGGACTCGAATGAAACCCTTAAAAATATGTTTCAAAATAGTAACAAGGTTGAGTTATTCGGAAAAGTTCATGGAGATATTTTCAATCAAACCAAACTGCTTGTTAACAATGTTGATTTAAGAATTAATTTCAATATTGAAAAAACAGCGTTTTATTTAATGGAAACTGGTACTGAATCAAATTTAAAGATACTTGAAGCACAACTTTTCATGAACCACATAACAGTTAACCCAAGCATTTTATTGGCTCACCATCATGTTTTACAAACAAAAAATGCTCTGTACCCATTCAGCAAGGTTGAAGTCAAATCATTTACAATATATCCGGGCAACAATACACTGTCGATAGACAACGCAGTTATTGGTCAAATACCAAATTTTCTGGCCTTTTGTATGGTTAAAAACCGCTCATACTCAGGAAACCGAGCCTTAGACCCATTTCAATTTGAACATTTTAAAATTCAACGCTTTAACCTATTGGTTAATGGAGTTCAAGTTCCTTCGCAGGCTCTGGAGTTCGATTACTCGAACGCTGAAAAGGTTCAAAGCTCAAGAGGTTATAATATGCTTTTTAGATCATGTGGAATTAAACATTACGATCGTGGACTACAAATTACCAAGGAAATGATTGATTCAAACAGTTTTATATTAGCCTTTGACTTAACTGCTGATCAATCAAATTCAACTATATGTTCAAATTTAATCAGTCAAGGTACTATAAGAATCGAAGGAAGATTTTCGGAACCACTTGCTGAAGCAGTTACTTGCTTGGTATACTGTGAATACGATTCAATGATTGATATTGATAAGCATAGAAATATTCGTACGCTCTTTTAAAATGAATACTTTACAAATTGAACATTTTCTTTCTAAGCATTCAAAGACAAAATCTATTTTTAAAGGAGTTTTTCCTTCGGATAGGTTACCAAAAACTATTTTAAAGTATCCCGCACTAATAATTGCGAATACCGACACTTCAGATCAACCTGGAACTCATTGGATTGCATTTTATTTTGATAGTCGTAGGTCGGCAGAATTTTTCGATTCATATGGTCAATATCCCCAGAAAAAAGAATTTTTAAAATTTTTAAAAACTAACGCTTATAAATTTTTTTTTAATAAGCAACAACTACAGGGATACTTTTCTAACACTTGCGGACATTATTGTATGCTGTACGGTCTTTTTAAAAGTAAAAAGAAAACCCTAAATTGTTTTTTAAGAAAATTCAAGAAAAACGACTATTCATTTAATGATAAATTAATAATAAAAATGTTTAAAAACCATTTTAAAAAATAAAAAACATATATATTTAAGTAAAATTAATTCGTTTTATTTATGGTTTTGGAGCAATACGTTTGTTTAGCTTATAATATTTAATCATTAGACTAAGGGCTTCCTCTTTCAGTGCAGGCAGCATATGACACGGACATGTGTCTGGTCCAGATGAGGCATCATCGTCGCTCCAGGGACAAATTTTATAATGGAATCCAAACTTCGAATGGATCAACTCTTTTTCCTCTAAATCCTCCAAAGTAGCTTTTAGGAACTCCATCCTTTGTAGGTGTTGCTCGAAAAGCATGCCTTCAAATTGCATCAAGAATAGTTCTATCTGTTGAGCGTACATTTTTAAGGAAAACTATTTCTTTTTGAGACTGATTTAAGACTGTTGTTGGATTTAAAAACTCAGCTCTTTATATTGAAGAATCTTATTTACTTTACTTATTTACTGATACAAATTCAATTTGAGCACAACTATATCTGTTCAGATCTTTTCCTTTATATACCATATGAGTTATTCCATTCTCATTTAATTTCCTAAATGGTGTCTTTGTAGAAAATTTGTTCACATAACTTTTAGGTAGAAATATCCAAACATCTTTATCGTCCTTATCAGTTAAATACAGAGCTATTTTAGTTCCATATGGTGTCTTTTTCAGCTTACATCCAGTGATCTTATACTCAAATCCAATACATAGATTTTCAATTTTCACAGGCTTCACGTCATTTAAGGTCTCTAAGAAGTCCTATCAAATTCAACAAAATTAGGTGATAATGTATTTACTTTTAATTTATATGCATACCATTTTTGATCAGCGTAAGATTGGATTCGTCGTGCACTAGTACCTAACTGTTGTATACTAATTCTTTAACCAGAAATTACATGGTCTTTTATACTTGTCAAAAACTATACATTTCTATCAATTCATGTGGAGTAAATGAGATAACAATATGTCTTCATTATATGTACCAAAATACTTATTCAAACTATGTAATACTTGAGAATAAAGTCAGAAATACATATCAGTATGTCTATCTCTTTTTATATTTATATAAATCTTTCAATAGCGTTAAAATAAAGTTAGTATATATAACGTAAGAATTGTCCCTCAAATGCTATATAAGATACATTTTTTATAGAAAAGTCAGTTTATTTTTAAAAACATCGAAATGGTGAAGTACCATTGCGAGTTGTGTTCAGAAACAAAATCCTTTACTACTCGCAGCGGCCTAAAAGCGCATACCTTAAAAATACACAACTTCGCCTATCAGAAATCTAAATCCTCCTTTTATTATTGTTATTTCTGTCCTAAAGTACGGAAAATTTGGTTGCGATACGACTTTAATATGCATCGTCTATTGGTTCACAACGCAGAGCTAAAAAGTATTTGTAAGGCAAAGAAAAATTGTTCAATAAATAAAAAACAATTATAAGCCCTCAAATTTAAAATAGTTTATACTTTATTTTTCTTTATGCATCGTGTATTTATAATTAAAAAGTTAAGAATCTAGGTCAAATAAAACATCTAGTAATGCGTCGTTATCTCCATCATCCAGCAAAGTTAAATAATGGTTAGTCGGTGGCGGTTGAGTTCCCATAAGTTCTTCAAAGATGTGGACGTCGTTAGGAAAAACCTCATCTTCTGGCCTGGATAGGTCGTCGTCCAATTGAAATTCCTGTGCACACTGAAATACATCTTAGCCTTCTTCGTGTGTGATAAGGGATTCCAAGAAAACCTGCGTAGTAGTCCCCAATGGAAACTGGCTCCACTCAAGAGACTCCAATCCTGGGTCCCTATTTTGGGTCGACGATGCAGCCGGTTGAGATACGCTTTGTAGAAGGCGATCAACCGAATCTTCTGCTTCGGAAACCTGCACAAGGTCCAGATCCGAGTTTTCGATTATTTCAAGATCAGAATCTTGCGTGGCCTGTAATTCCAGGTTGTCAATCTCAACCTCGTTTTCCGAATCGATAAATTCTACGGTTAGATCCATAGGAATGCAGTACTGAGGCTTTTGAAGAACTGATCCTGAGCAATTTGAGTGGTGTCATTTTTATAGTCCAGAATGTTCACTTAACAGGTTTACATCTACAGGGAGTGCATACAGGCATGTTGTACTCCTAGAACCAATCCGATTGGTTCTCGAACATAAGGAGCAGCCCAATACCCCAGTAGAATGGTTATTAGAAGGAAAACGAACACAAGGATTGATAACAAGTTACCGGGGTGAACGTGGTGTAGGAGGGGTCTGGATGTAGGTAAATATCGAAGGGGTGCAACTTCGACATAGGTTAAGGAAAGGCAATCTCTGTGTAAGCAAGATATGAATAAATGGTCAGTTAAGGTCGGGCCAGCATTGGCATAAGATGTCGCGATGCAACCATTCGAATTTCCTAAGCCTTAAGCTAAGATTAGCTATTAAAAGCGGTTGCGGAGGTTTTTTAGGCGGTTTTAAATGTATTTTGTACGAGTTGTTTTTAATTGCAAGCGTATACTCATCCCATAATCAGTGTGTTTGGTATTCCACGGAACCCTCCCGTTTTATTGCATTTCAAATATTGTGACCCCTCGTTATCTTCTGAGAATGAGCAGGAGAAAGTGAACGTGCGTACCCACGAACCCGAATCTCACCCCCTACCCTCGAGTCCTTGCTCATGACTGCTTGTGCGCGAAGGTGTGAAATTTTAATTTTGTGAGTTTTTTTCAAAATGTGCAGTTTTTATTTTAGAACAGAGAAAATTATACCATTGGAAAGGGCTTGAAAAATGCTGTCCAATGATACCAAATTTTTTTTTTTTTTTTAGTGAGGAGGTATACTATTTAGGGTATCGGAGGTCATCGTCGTTTTTTGCCTTTTTCAGTCGAGTAGTGGGAATATACGGGAGCGGCGGTTTTCGCAGCGGAGGTTTGGACGCTGCCGAGACTGCCGCTGCGATGACAGCCGCTGCGGTCTTATACTCTAGTTTTTCTTATATGTTATACGATTCCTTTTGAGGAGTGTGTCTAGGAAAAATGAGCTGAAGAATCACTTCAGCTGGTAGCTGCCGAATAAACTCAACGTTACTCACTAGACCTCAAACCTTGCGATCTCGGCTAGAACTCACCCTAATCCGTAATTCATTTCATGAACATATATTTCCTTTTCTTTTTCCCCTTCCGGTGGCCCAGCGAAATGAACAAGCTGATCTTAGTCATTCGCGCTAAACTTTGCGGATTAAAGGTTAGGTTAGGTTAGGTTAGGGCGCCTGTCGGACTATAGTCCGACACACATTTAGACCTCAATGGGTCCATTGTGATACCGCATGATCTCGTTTTTTTCCTTCTCTAGGGTCCCGTTTCTAATAGTTTCAGCCTGTGTTAAACTGATCAGCATGTCTTCCACTTTTGAGATTAATCTCCGATATTTCGGTAAGATCGTCGATGAAGGGGCTTCTTAAGTTTTTCAGTCTGAGTTTGCATAGGGCTGGGCAGAAGCAGAGAAGGTGTTCTACCGTTTTCACTTCTTCCTCATCCCTGCAACTTCTGCAGAAATCATTTTGCGGGGCTTTTAGCCTGCCGCCCTGTGCGCCAACAAGCCAGTGGTCTGTAAGAGCTCGAAACAACATGCCACACTCTGTGGGACTGAGTTTGAGTAACTCCGAGGTTTTTTTGTTGTATATCACAGGCCATGTCTGGTGAGAGATGCGACACTGTGGTGGGTTTTGCCAATGGGTGTTGGCTAGTGTGTTGAAGTGGTTTTTTATGTTTAGCTTGCAAGTAGCCATGGGCATACCGACATTTTCCTCTCCTGGTAGGAGAGGCTTGGTGGTGGTAGGAGGGCCTGGCTAATTCGTCCGCTATGCAGTTGCCTACGATGTCCCGGTAACCCGGAACCCATATTAGGCTGATAGTAAACTGATTTGCCATCTCGTGGAGAGATCTACGACAGTCTGCTATTGTACGGGAGTTGGTGTTTGTCGAGTAGATCGACTTAATAGCCGCTTGGCTGTCACTATATATGTTTAGGTGTCCTCTCTGGAGGCTAAAGTTCTCTAAACAGGTTAGTGCTTCTTTTATAGCGTGGACCTCCGCCTGAAATCCGCTACAGTGGTCCGGGAGCCTGAATGACTTCCTGACATCTAATTGTTCGGAGTATACACCTCCGCCAACGTGTCCTTCTAATTTGGAGCCATCTGTATAGAAACAGATTGCGTCCGTCGTGCCCGGTCGGCCCTGATCCCATTCCTCTCTATCAGGAATCAGGGCCTCAAAGGGTGTGTGAGTATATTCAATGGATTTGCATAGATCCGTGATCTTCGGAATCGATTTATCATGCTGGAGAATTTTAGCATGGCCATAAAATTGGGCTTTCCACTGCCCTGTGTCCCTCAGTCGAATAGCTGCCGATTTGGCCCTTTGCTAAGTCCAGGCTAGGGAGGTTCAAGAACGCATTCAGCGCTTCATTCGGGGTGGTTCGAAGGGCTCCACTAATACACAAAGCCGCCATTCGCTGTACTTTGATTAGAGGAGTCAGTATGCATTGTTTGTGCTTTGCATTAATCTATTAATAAATTTTAAACGTATTAACAAAAAGTTCCAAAAAATGACTATTAGTAGGAACCAAGTCTCCAATTATTAATGTAAAAAAATTAGTTTTGTTCGTCATTTCTCGAGCCAAAGCACGAATGGATTTAGATTTAAGGTGGCTAATTTTAAAAGGCTTTGTTCTACTTCCGATCTTGGTTTCGCCACACTTAAACATTTCTTTTCTATAATTAAAAATTTTAAGTGGAATAAATTTCTTAACTTTAATAAAATTAAGAAATATTTAGGAAATAACTATTTACAAATGCCCTCACTTATGGTCATCCTGCAAAAGGGCTTCTTCATAATTCTGTTCTTTACTTGCTTAGTTTTAGTAAAAAATGGACAATAAGAATTGAAATTAAAGGAGGTGTTAAACCCAAGAACTTCATTTGAACCTAAATTGTCATTTGAACCTGTATGTTTCATAAAACAAAAAATCCCGTTTGGGAGCTAATTCAGAGCTAGTGACAATGCCTTCACTTTCAAGACTCTTTAAACAGCTTACAAGGGGTTGAAGAAATAAATCTATCCCAAGTTACTTAGAGACTTTTTAAAATAGGCAGCAAAGAAAATAAAATCTAACTTAGAAAGCAAATGCTGCAGTATTGTAGGGAACGTATAATAAACACCGCATATGTGTCTACAGAAGCATGGCTGCCTAAGGGCTAATTGATTTCAAAACCAACTAGGTACAAAAATTTCGATAACGCTTTTTTTAAAGTTTGGAGATAATTTATTTTTATTAGAAACAGAGTTGACGAAATGATCTGTTTTAGGAATTATAACTCGTTTCGATTTTTCTTGTATGCAATCCTTTAAAGTGTTTTTTTTAAATTCCTACTACTACTAACAAATATACATTAAGAAAAAAAAATGGGCGTAAACTGCAAAAGTTGTGCGGTACGGCCGCAAAGCAATGCTTCTCCAATGCTCTTCTCTCTCTCAGCTATCCTGAGTTTTCGCATTACAGAAGCGGCGAATTTGGCCGTCGCGTCCCACTCCACTTGGCCTCTTAGCATGGTTGGCACTAGCGTGCTGGGGCTAGTGCTGACACCGGTCGCTGTGTTCAGGACGGTCCTGTCCTCTACGAACCGCACGTGGCGTGCGTCCTCCTCGATTCCAGAGCCGTCACTCGTATCGTGTCCGTACTTCTTCAGGTACGGCCGGAAGCGTCCGTGACCACTCAGGATCTGGTTCAGGTAGAAGTCCAGCCAAGGACTCAAGACGGGAATGATAGCGTGGGTCCAGGGTCCAGAAGTTGCGGAGTCCCACCTCTCCTGCCACCGAGAGATCGATCTCTCTCTCGCGGGTCGTCTTGCCTCGCGCATAGTTTGGTAGTCCGTGGTCGTGACCGTTTCTTCCACTTCTACTGCCTCTCTTACTAGTTCTTCTACCGGAACTAGACCAGCGATGACCAGCTTCCTCGGAGGTTGTCCGGAAGGCACAGGATATCCTTGTGGCATAGTCTGTGCGTGCGAGCCACGCCGCTCATGTACGAGGGCGTCGTGGCGGCTTTATCCCATACCGGGGCGGCATAAAGGACTTGGAACGTAACGACGCTCGCTATGAGTTTCCTCCGTTCTTGATTTGGGCCCCTCGTGTTCAGGAGAATCCGCGCGAGCGATCCGGCGATCGCTGCGGCCTTTTTGTTGGCATACTCCAGGTGCTCTTTGTAAGACAGCCTGGTGTTTTATAGCTCTTTGAGAGACTATGTCGACTCCTCCGACCGTCAGCTTGGCCGTCTCGACGAGTTGCTGGCTGCTTATAAGAACGGCCTCTGTTTTATGTGCCGCGAGTTGGAGCCCGGCAAGTGACAGCCATGACTCCACCTTCCTTACCGCAGTGTTGGCCATGTCCTCCACTTCGGCTATCGTCTTAGCCACGATCGTGATGTTGACGTCGTCCGCGAAACCAGTCACGTGGATGTTGGCAGGCATGGGAAGCCTCAGTACTCCATCTTACATTGTTTTCCATGTACTCTTTCGGGCCGTCGCTCGTATCGAAAAGCAGCATTCTTTCGCCAAGGTAGCTGTCGACTATTCTGATGAGGTACTCCGGGATCCGTTGCCGCCTTAGTGCCTGCTTGATCCTCGTCCAGTTCGCCGTGTTGAATGCGATTTTGTTGTCGAGCGTGACTAAAAGACAGTATTTCTTCGTGCCGCCTTTCCAACGCTTCCCGCGTATGGCTTCCGCATCTATCCCGGTGACCGTTCGGATCGCGTCCAGCGTGGACTTTCCTTTGCGTAAACCAAACTGGGTGGGGTATAGGCCACCAGCCGCATCTATGGCCAGGTTTAGCCGTTTCGAGATAAGCTTCTGGAACACTTTGTCAACAGTGTCAAGCAGACGAATTGGCCTGTAGGAGGAAGCTTCACCAGGCGGCTTCCCAGGTTTGTTGAGTAGAAGCAGATTCTGTACTTTCCATCTCCGGGGAAATGTTCCCTCGCGCAGGCAGGCATTGTAGAGATCCGCGAAAGTGCCTAGCCGAAGCGCAAGCGCCACCTTCATTGCTCTGTTGGGCACTGCGTCGGGTCCTTGGGCTTTATTGTTCTGCAGGCTGCGTCCTGTTTCAGCAACCTCGGCTCCGTACCTTCCTCGATCTCCCACGTAGGCGCCGTTTCGTGCTGTGTGCTTTCTTTGACGCTACCTGAACGAAACAATGTGCGAACAATCTCACTAAGGGATTCAGGGTCCGTTGGATAGCGGCTGCCTCCGTTAACTCGCTGTAGGCCCCACCCCACGGATCCTGTTTGGCTGCGTCGCACAGCTTCAGGAAACATTCCCGTTTGCTGTCCAGAATGGCGTGCTTCAGGGTCGTCCTGGCTTGCTTGAAGGCGGCGTGTGCGGCTTAAGCCCTGTTGGTCCTTCTTGACCGTTAAAGAGCTCTTCTGGCTCTGAGGCATGTCCTTCTAAGGGTCGCTATTTCAGAGTTCCACCAAGAAGTGCATGTCGGCGAGGCAACTGCTCATCTCCTCGGCGTTCAGCGTCTCCTGGCAGTAGCCCTTGACTACTCTGTTCCGGGTTCCAGGTCCCGGGCGTATGGCCACTGTGCATAGGATTGCCTCTCCAGTGAGAGCGTCGGGCTAACGCGTAGCTCACAAATGTAAGGTCTATGATAGACCCAGCTCCAGCCCGATTGAACGTGTCCTGCGTCCCTTCGTTTAGCAGCGCAACGTCTAGCGTTGAAAAGGCATTGAGTAGGGTTCGCCCGCTTATGTTGCTGGGGGGGCACCCCCATTCTTCGGCCCACGCGTTGAAGTCGCCTGCGATGGCAGTGGGGTAACGGCCCCTTGCGTCGAAAGCGATCGTGTCCAGTGCATGGCTAAAGTCCGTCGTGGAGAGGCTAGGTGCTAGATAGAGGCTGTAGACCCACATTTTGCTTATACGAGCTGGGACGAAACCCGAACCCTTATGCACGTCCAGAAAAGATTTGCCGTTTCTTGCCCGATGTGTCCGTTATCTAGTCGCCGTCGTCTTTGACGATGACAGCCATATCCGCCTTACATTCCCTCACTGACTGCAGGAGTAGGTCCTGCGCAGCCCGGAAGTGATTCAGGTTTATCTGGACGGCGGGTTTTTCCAAGCCTGGTGACCTAAGAAGCTTCGAGCTGCTCTTGAACGCTCCGGCACTGTCGAGACGTCCAAGTTCGCCACCGTATCTCCAGGCTTCTTGTTGGGAATGGGATTTAGGGCCTCCAGAGTCCGTGCTCTGGCCGTGGGGGCTCCCACGGGTGGACTTCCACTTGTGTGGCTGCCACCTGGAGTAGTTTCGTTTTTTGTCGACATTCCATTCATTTTTTGCATTTTATACCTACTGCCAGGTTGTTTGCATTTTGTACCTGCTGCCAGATGTCGTGACTGCCACCGCGGTGGTCGCGGATTTCCCCACGACTTTTCGATGGAGGTTATACCGCCTCTACTCGGTCGCCAGAACCCCGTTTCACGGTGTTCCGCGTTAGCGGAGGGGTTGGAAATCAGTCTGCTCCTTGACCTTTGGCACCAGGAAGCCTCTGCCGCGCAGAAGTGATGTCACTCGTTCGGTCCCGGACTCCTTGCCAAAGAGTTCGAGCAGCAGCCCTTAGATGTATGCTTCTGCTGAGCGCCGATCGACAAGTGCAACCCGTAACAGTTAGGAGTCGTCAGCTAGCAGCAACGCACAATTTTTTTTTTTTTAAATGCTTTGCTATTTTTTTTATTGAATCCTCTCCCTTTGGATACTAACAATAAGTGTATCAAATCTTAGATTAATTACTGGTAAAACTAATATTATGTTAAGTCTAATAGAGAGTCCAAATGGATTAAAATTCGAAAATGTTTATATATTTTCAAAAAGTTTATATCAACCTAAATATGAGTACTTGGAGAAATTAATCAAACCCATTAAAGGAATTCTCCCATAATGAGGGTGTAGTGTGAAGTGAAACTAAAAACAATTCCATTATGATAGTCGATGACGTAGCTTGTGAAAAACAAGATAACATAAGATCTTATTTTTGTATGGGTCGACATAAAAATATCGACTCTTTTTATTTATGTCAAACGTATAGTCATATACCTAAACATCTGATTCATGACAATGCCAACTTTATTATAATGTTTAAGCAAGACGATTTAAATATGGGGCATATATATCGGGACCATATTAACACTGATATGAATTATGAAACATTTGTGAAAATTTGTCAAAAATGTTAAGAGGACAAGCACGGATTCCTGTTAATTAGCAAGGATAACGAAATGGATAACGGAAGATGCAGAAAAGGATTTGATCAATTTATTATGATTTAAGGAGTAATTTCAATATAAAGCTTGGTTAGATACTTACAATCCCACAGTTTATCAAGAGATTTCAATATGTCTAGATCACTTGCATTATCCTTGAATGGAAATAGTTCCATTATAAATACAAACTTTTTTCCACTTATCGAATTGAATGAACGATATGAATTCGTTCTTATCGATTTTAATATGTATAATTCAATTCCAAATATTGATGAAAAAAAAAAACCTTTTCCACATCGGTGACAATGAATATGAATTGAATGATATCACCGATTTCATTTACAATAAACTAAAAGACTATAACCTTGAAAATACATTTAAAATTCAAAGTAATAATAATACACTTCAAGTTGAAATAACTACCATGCGAGAGTCAGTTTACTTTAATAAGGAAAGATCGGTTGGACAACTGTTTGGTTTCCATCAAAAAGTACTACAGCCACAACCTATCGATCAGCCACAACCTATCGATCAGATCAGACCGTGAACATATTAAAAATTAATGCAATTTGTTTGGAATGTAATATTCCGGAGTTGGGATTTATATGTTAACCCCAAATTGGGGTGTGGAAGTCAACACAGCTGGAATGTGAAATTGTCGGCTAACCGCGTAAAACCAAGATTTGCCATAATTGGGTTTACACTAAATGGAGAACTTATCACAAATAACTTATCAAACTTGAAAGTTCACTTGAATTCTGAGTTAAGTATCAGTATGCTCACCTATATGAAATGTATACAAGATTTCAATCTAGTAACTATAATCGTGAATCACAACCATTTTTGACCCCAAATGAATTCAAATTGAAGGCCCCTATTATTGGGGTTGATCTTTCATATCAAAACGAATCAGTGAAAACTGGTCCTATTGATGTGAGAATTTCAATAGAACTGAAGACACCAAGTCATGAAAATACCCAAGCTTACTGTCTCCTCATACATGACCGTTTAGTTGAATATAACCCATTAAACGGACTAGTACAACGAGTTGACTAACATTATAAAAATGTTGAAAGATACTGTTTCGATTGATGTTCAAGGTTTCTTTGATAATAATAATAATTTTATTCTAAAGGAAATTGGAATTGTAATCGAAAAAGATACAAACGTGAATAAGAGTTTTTTAATAGAACCACCATATGATTTTACTTTGCCAAATTCAAAATCTCGAAAGACTGCAATTTGGTTAACCAATACAGATCACAACATTTTTTGGAACGATGGGTAGAACATTTTTCCACAAACTCGAAAGTATTTAAGGACAATTACAAGCGGAAAACAAATTATTTGTGAAGGTGTGAAAGGGCGTGGTTTGTGCTCTAAGCAATGCATACAATATTTTGATTTTTTTAAAAGTAGCACCTAATCAATAAAATAATTGTTATACATCTACAAGAAAATAAAATTAACAAAATGAAATTTCATGAGGAAATTGAACAATTTATTGAACAATTAAAAGGAGAGATAATTGGTCAGCATTTTCAATATCTTCTAAACACATAATTTATGTTCATGAATCGAGGTGGACATGATCTCAAAACTACGAATTATGGTGAACACTTTACATTTTGTAATCCAGAAATGACGTCAGAAATGTGCGCCTGCTTCTTCTATGCAAGTTGCCGGAATCAAAGCAGAAAATTAATTTTTATATATAACAAAAATGTTCGCAATACCAAAATAAATGAATAAATGTATTATTATGCTACAAAATAAACTTCTGACTTTTAATTTCGAGTTAAAATTACAGGTACGGAGAATGGAAAATATTTCCTTGACTGAGATATGTCGGCTACTTGCGAGTTGTTGCGCGGTCGTGATTTCAACCCCTATTATGGGAACGTACTAGAGCTAGCAGTCAGCCGTGAGGTCGTTGGCGTGGGGCCCATGATCTTGTCAATGAGCATGCACCTTCTGGGTTGTGCATGTGTCCCTTTTATTGCGGTCAGGTAATTGACAGGTGCGCATGTTCGGGTAGCCCTTGCTTGAATCCCTTTTATGACATGTTTATGACCCAATTTACCAGTTAAACGTTCTGGAGCGGAAACAAAAATGTGTATCTGAAAATATTCCACAGCCGAGAATCATTAACTTGTAAGATTTATTTTATTGGGGTTCTTTTGATTTCTAAATTAGTTTTACAATCATAGGAAACATTATTCCCCAACATGATCGGACATGTTCCTCTAAGATAACCATCTTTGAATACTTTGGGTGTGCGACCGTTCACATGTGCACAGCAACACCTGTGATAATGAGGCAAAAGGGTACGTGATCACACCTTTCCCCAACATGATCGGATATGTTCCTCTAAGATAACAACCTTTGGATACTATGGTTGTGCGACCTTTCTCACGTACACGTTTTTCACCTGACTATTAATTGCACATAATGAGGGGAAGGAGACATAATCAATATTGTCACATGGGGTTGTGGGGGCGATGGGGGCAATTAAGTATACTCTTTATGGAGATGATCGTGACATTTTTATGACTTCAAAGCCCATTTAAATCAGTTAGTTTATTGAATTATGCTAGTTGTCCTAGAACCCGCATAGGTTAATGAGGGTGAGGTGGGGCCGGGGGCCATTAATATGCTAATTGTCACAGAACCCGTATTTCACAACTACTTATCTCAATTTCCTATTAGTCCCTTTAGCTGAGTAACGGGTGTCTGATAGTCGGGGTACTCGACTATAGCGTTCTTCCTTGCTTATAATTTTTTATACCCGTTACTCGAAGAGTAAAAGGGTATACTAGATTCGTCGGAAAGTATGTAACAGGCAGAACGAAGCGTTTCCGACCCCATAAAGTGTATATATTTTCTTGATCAGGATCACTAGCCGAGTCGATCTACCCATGTCCGTCTGTCCATCTGTCCGTCCGGATGAACGCTGAGATCTCGGGAACTATAAAAGCTAGGCTATTGATATTTGGCGTGCAGACTCCTGAGCTTCTTACGCAGCGCAAGTTTTTTTCAGCAGACCAAAATACCTATCAAGTGATCCAAAAGAAAGTTTGCCACGGCCACTTTAACGCCCACAAACCCCCCACAAACTTCAAGAATCGTTTATATGAACGTGGATATCTCGTAAACTATCAAAGATAGAGAGTTGGGATCTCAGATTTAGATTCCGTAACCTTGTACGCAGCACATGCCACGCCCACTTTAACGCACACAAACCCCCCAAGCTCGGCTGAGAAACTTGTGAGATGGTTCCAAAGTCGCCTAGCTGGGGCAACCGAGCGGGTCGCAGGTTGCGGATAGCGGACGACCTCTCTCGAGGTCAACTGTGAATAAGCTGGTGGGATAAGTCAAACACGGAATCATGGACGGAAACCCCAGTAAATAAACAGTCCCGGACAGCCAGCGTGTACTTTGCAACGAAGCAATACCGACGATGCGAGTTGTTCAGCCGCATCTAAATAGTTGCTTTACACAAACCCACTCCCAACACAACACCTACCCAACTCCCCTCCCAAACAACATCTCACTCCGGGCCGGACTACGGTGTAATACGGACCGTGCCAAGAGTCAGCCTGGCTGGGGGCCGGATCAAAACTAGCCCAGTCTCAAACGGTGTGCTCAGGGACATGGCGACCCCCTGTTCTAACTATCGCCTTACCCGGGCATCGCGGATCTCTGCCCGGGCGGACTTTTCCCCTTCTCCGCAACTCGCGGGACCAAATTATGGAGCAGAAAACAGAAAACACAACAACAAACAAGGAAGAACGCTATAGTCGAGTACCTCGACTATCAGATACCCGTTACTCAGCTAAATGGAGCCACCTACCGGCGGTCTACAGATTTAAGCGTTATGGGCGTTAGAGTGGGCGTGGCAAATTTTTTTTGGACCAATCGATAGGTATCGACGAGACCAATACATTTCAGTTAAAATTTTTTATGTAGCATGAAAATTGTGGGCGTCACAGGTTTTCGCGGTTTGTGGGCGTTAAAGTGGGCGTGACTTTTTTTTGGGTCAATCGATAGGTATTGATGAGAACAATACATTTCAGTTAAAATTTTTATTCTAGCATCAAAACTGTAGGAGCCACAGTTTTGGGCGGTTT
Source organism: Drosophila suzukii (assembly GCF_043229965.1). Taxonomy (NCBI): domain Eukaryota; kingdom Metazoa; phylum Arthropoda; class Insecta; order Diptera; family Drosophilidae; genus Drosophila; species Drosophila suzukii. The sequence goes on from NC_092085.1 coordinate 9,340,028, forward strand.
GTGGGCGTTAGAGTGGGCGTGGCACTGTGCTGAAACAAACTTGCGCTGCGTAAGAAGCTCAGGAATCTGCACGCCAAATCTCAATAGCCTAGCTCCCATAGTTTCCGAGATCTCAGCGTTCATCCGGACAGACGGACAGACGGACAGACGGACATGGCTAGATCGACTCGGCTAGTGATCCTGATCAAGAATATATATACTTTGTGGGGTCGGAAACGCTTCCTTCTGCCTGTTACATACTTTCCGACGAATCTAGTATACCCTTTTACTCTACGAGTAACGGGTATAAAAACACAGAGACGGGTACTCTTAAAAAACCCATGGATAAGACGAACACTGGTTCCACCTTCCATACCAGCACGGCCCAGAAAGGGCCGCATCCCAAACTGGGGGCCGCTACGTGCGCATCTGCGCCGAAAGCAACGGTAGGCACTGCCAAAGCGCTCGGGCCACCCGCTGGTGCTAAATATACATACGCCGAAAGGCGGACTGCCGCCCAGACTCTGCGCTCACACACCAGGAGCACCGTTGCCACGCCTTCGCCTGAATGGCTAAAGAAGGTAACGTGGGCAAGGAAGGTGCTCCCAAACTACGGGCAGGAAAAGCCCACTCAAGAGGCGACTCAGGCGAAAAGGCAGCGATCCCTCGAACTACCCGGGCCATCGGCAAAGAGATCTAAGATCCAGCCATCGGTCTCTTTCGCCAAAATCACGAAGAATCGTGTGTTACTTGGCCTGATTGACAGGGGAAATCCGGAGGTCATGATCCCCAGGAAGGCAGTGGAGTCCCACCTTTCCCTCATTTGCCTGCTCATGGTACGAGAGAAGCCAGGCACCTCGCCCTGCTGCATGGACGCGGGCTGGTACCAGGGCAGCGTCAAGGTGGTGGCATGCGCCAGTCAGCGGTCGGCTGACATGTACAAACAGGCGACAAGCAAGCTCGGCGAGGTTTACGAAGGGGCGAACATCGTTGCGCTTGACTGGTGCGATGTCCCCAGTAGACCCCGAGCCAGGATCTGGCTTCCAGCAGCGATCAAGGCGCCGGAGGACATCCTCTTCATGTTGCAAGAATGCAACCCGCACCTCCACACGAAAGACTGGAAAGTCGTCAAGGTGGAGGAGCATGAAGGAGATGTCAACCAGGCGGTCTTGGTCCTGAACAAGGAGTCAGTAGCTCCGATCGAGACTGCTCGAGGAGTGCTGAACTTCGGGTTCAGTGCGATACATATCAAAGTGTATAAGGGCGACTCCAACGCCGCTAGCAGCTCTGCCGGCAACCCAGCCGAGCAGGTGCTTGCTGAGGAGTTGGTGGCACCTGGTGGGCGGGAGGACGGCTACTCTACCGATTCGTCGCTAAGCAGAGAGATGCGAGCGCTCGGACCGGCAATCGAGGACGTGGACCTCAGCCACACAGAGGAGGCCGACGTCACTGTGGTGGAGGTTGAAGCTGTAGATGTCATGAGGACTTCTACAAAAAAACCTTCACCACAGTAAAGCAGCGTCTGCTGCACTTCTGCTTCGCCTGACAGAAGGCGGAGCCGACCTAGTCCTCGTACAGGAACCTTGGGTTGTAGGAGGCAAGGTTGCTGGACTAGGAACAAAGGAATACAAGCTTATGCTTAAACCCAAAGAAGGTAAAATTCGAACCTGCATATTAGCCAAAAGGCATCTTAGTATATTTCTACTTCGCAATTACAGCAACGGAGACAACACCGCAGTAAGCCTGGAGCTGCAGAGTGGCTCTATAAGGGTTCTATCGGCCTCTTTGGCCTTTGAGATGGAAAACCCCCCAGATGCGCTGGTCAGAGGACTAGCAGAGGAATGCGAAAAGCATTACAAAAAGTACGGATTGGTAATAGGCTGTGACGCCAACGCCCATCACACCCAGTGTGGTTGCCCAAACAACAACGACAGAGGTGAGTCTCTTTTTGATTTTATTCTAAACTCGAACCTATTCTTATGCAATAGGGGCAATGCCCCTAACTTTGGTATCAGATTCACTCGTAGGCGCAGTCAAAAACTGGGCAGTCTCTGACGAGCACTCCTTTTCGGACCATAGATTCATAGAAACCGTATTGTCCCTTGATTCGCCCTTGCCGTCAGCTTCGCCAACCCCAGACGAGCGGACTGCCACAGGTACAAAGAAGTTCTGACAAATATCCTCCCCATGGAACCGTCAGAAAGCATCACAAACCCACATGAGCTGGACGAAACAGTATACAAATTCACAGAGGCATGCAACACTGCCTTCAAAGTGGCATGCCCCACAGAGAAACCAAGAGGAAGGGAAAAAACCCCCCCTCCCCCCAACTATCTCTCCTCAGAACCAACTGCAAATGCCGAGGCGGGAAATGAACAAATTGGCTGAACTACAAGTTTGAACTAGCCTCCTACAAAAAGGCCATTAGAAGAGCAAAACGAATGGCATGGCAGACCTTCTGCTCTGACATAGAAAAAACAACTGATGCCGCAAGGCTCAGAAAAATACTCTCTAAGACAGCCGCGCCTTTGGGCTATCTTCAAAAAGCAGATGGATCATGGTCAGACTCCAGTAAAGAGTCCTTGGACCTGCTCCTAGACGCTCACTTCCCGGGGAGCCAACAAGCAGGTCATCCACCTGAAAGAGGAACAGGAGAGGGAATCGAAATAGATCCACTCCTATCAGACCGCAACATGAAATAGTCCATTCATAGCTTCAAACCATACAAATCGCCGGGACCGGACGGGATAGCACCGGCTCACATCCAGCAAGCAGGACAAATAGCCATAAACTGGTTGAAAAAAATCTTCCAATTCATCCTGGCGGTAGGAGAACTACCAACAGCATGGCAAGAAACAAAGGTGGTTTTCATTCCCAAGACAGGGAAGGCCACTCACACCACAGCAAAGGATTTTAGGCCAATAAGCCTAACATCATTCCTGCTTAAGAGCTTTGAAGGAATGATAAGCCTACACATAAGGGCCACCATAGACCCGACACAAATATCAGAAGCACAACACGCTTACACCAAAGGTAAGTCAACCGAATCGGCGCTACACTTGGTGGTAAACAGCATCGAGAAATCACTCAACATCAAGGAATACACACTGATCGCCTTCCTGGATATAGAGGGAGCCTTCAATAACGTGCTTCCCACTGCTATAACAGAATCTCTCACAAAACTAGGGGTTAAGCCGCCAATGGTGAGGCTAATCCATAAATTGCTGATAAGCAGAATGGTCACAGCCACACTAGGGACCTCAACCCAGACTAGACTAGTGAACAGAGGCACCCCGCAAAAAGGTGTACTATCACACCTCTTGTGGTATATCGCAGTAAATAAACTACTGCGGATTCTGGAGGGAGGAGGCTGTAAGGTCGTGGCATACGCAGACGACGTCGCCATCATCTTTAATGGAAAATATCCACAAACACTTTGCGATCTTATGACCGCTAAACTTAAAATACTATCGGAATGGACGATAGCGAACGGACTCGGGGTAAATCCCTCGAAAACAGAACTTGTTCTATTTACAAATAGATAAAAAATTACACAACTTAACCCACCCATTTTAAACAATTGTAATCTCTCCTTTAGCGATCACGCCAGGTATTTGGGGTTAGTACTAGATAAACGCCTCAAATGGGGCTTAAACAACCAAGAGAGAACCAAAAAAGCGACCATTGCACTTTACTCCTGTAAAAAAGCAATCGGGCTAAGATGGGGCATGTGCCCAAGAATAGTTAACTGGATATAGACAGCGGTAGTCAAGCAAATCCTACTGTACGGAGTGGCTCTGTGGTGGACCGCCTTGCACAAACAATGCATACTGACTCCTCTGAACAAAGTACATCGAATGGCGGCTTTGTGTATTAGTGGAGCCCTTCGAACCACCCCGAATGAAGCGCTGAATGCGATCTTGAACCTCCCTAGCCTGGACTTAGCAGGCATGGAAAGGGCCAAATCGGCAGCTATTCGACTGAGGGACACAGGGCAGTGGAAGGCCCCATTTTTTGGCCATGCTAAAATTCTCCAGCATGATAAATCGATTCCGAAGATCACGGATCTATGCAAATCTATTGAATATAGTCACACACCCTTTGAGGCCCTGATTCCTGATAGAGAGGAATGGGAACAGGGCCGACCGGGCACAGGGTTTCTGTACAGATGGCTCCAAATTGGAAGGACATGTCGGCGGAGGTGTATACTCCGAACAATTAGATATCAGGAAGTCATTCAGGCTCCCGGATCACTGTAGCGTCTTTCAGGCGGAGGTCCACGCTATAAAAGAAGCACTAACCTGTTTAAGGAACCTTAGCCTCCAGAGAGGACACCTAAACATATATAGTGACAGCCAAGCGGCTATTAAGTCGATCTACTCGACAAACACCAACTCCCGTACAATAGCAGACTGTCGCAGACCTCTCCACGAGATGGCAAATCAGTTTACTATCAGCCTAATATGGGTTCCGGGTCACCGGGACATCGTAGGCAACTGCATAGCGGACGAATTAGCCAGGCAGGGCACCACCAAGCCTCTCCTACCAGGAGATGAAAATGTCGGTATGCCCATGGCTACTTGCAAGCTAAACATAAAAAACCACTTCAACACACTAGCCAACACCCATTGGCAAAACGCACCACAGTGTCGCATCTCTCACCAGACATGGCCTGTGATAAACAACAAAAAATCCTCGGAGTTACTCAAACTCAGCCGCACAGAGTGTGGCATGTTGATCCGAGCTCTTACAGGCCACTGGGTTGTTGGCGCACATGCCGGCAGGCTAAAAGCCCCGCAAAATTATTTCTGCAGAAGCTGTAGGGATGAGGAAGAAATGGAAACGGTAGAACACCTTCTCTGCTTCTGCCCAGCCCTATGCAGACTCAGACTGAAACACCTAGGAAGCCCCTTCATCGACGATCTTACCGAAATATCGGAGATTAATCTCAAAAGCATAAGTGCCTTTATTAAATCTTCCGGGTGGAAGACATGCTTATCAGCTTAACACAGGCTGAAACTACTAGAAACGGGACCCTAGAGAAGGAAGAAGCGAGATCATGCGTTATCACAGCGGACCCATTGAGGTCTAAGTGTGTCGGACTATAGTCCGACAGCCGCCCTAACCTAGCCTAACCCCCCAAGCCTATAGCGCCCACAATTTTCATGCTAGATAAAAAATTTTAACTGAAATTTATTGGTCTCGTCAAAACCAATCGATTGATCCAAAAAATCTGCCACGCCCACTCTAACGCCCGTAACGCTTAAATCTCGCTTTACTGCTTGCATATCTCCATTTCCCTTTGGTCCCTTTAGCTGAGTAACGGGTAACTGATAGTCGAGGTACTCGTTTCGTTTATAGCGTTGTGCCTTGTTTTTATTTCATTTTATAAATTTTTAAATTTAAATTTTTAATTTTACATTTTTAATTTTAAGTTTTATTTTTTTTTAATTTTTATATAGTTCATTTTAACTTTAAAATTTAAATTTAAATTTTTAATTTTATTTATTTCTCACTTTCTCTCTAAATTTAAATTCCAATATGCTAAATTGTGTAGTTAAATAGTCAAGCATTGTTCTTAAATAGTCTTAAAATAGTCTTTCAGTGCGTTTTTAATTTAAGTTTCGTTACTGATTGCCTTGATAGTGTGTGGAAGTTAGTTCCTAGTGCGAACAGCATTTTAATTTAAGTTTCGTTACTGATTGCCTTGATAGTGTGTGGAAGTTAGTTCCTAGTGCGAACAGCATTTACAAGGAACTGCCTCCTTGTGCATAGGTTCTTATACTTCAAGCTTATTATGTTTCTGGTTCTTCTTGACGAACTAAAAATAAGTTTTTCATACAGATACGACGGCTCTTGTTTGCTTATAATTTTATGGAGTAGTAATAAGGCCCTATGGTTGTCCAGGATTTAAATGGCATGTTAAAGATCTATTATAAATATATCTTGCCACATTATTAAACTAGCGGCTTGCGCTGACCTACGGAACTCCAGTTACTAAATACCTCTAGGCCATATAAAAGTACCGATATGAGGTACATTTTTGCAATTGTCTTTTTTATTTTGGTCAGTAAGAAGTCTTTGGTCAAGTATAAGATTCTAAGTATTGCATCCCACGTCAATGTTTGATTAAATGTAAATCGTAAATTAATTGTAGTTTTTACATACTCAATAGGAGCATTGTTAATGGATGATTTTTGCAATGCATCGGTAGTCATCACTCTTTTACCTACAATAATACATTTAGTTTTTTTCGTGTTTAATCCTAGCTCATTACTTTTCGCCCAATGGCTAACAATTTCCAATTCTGTTTGACAGACACTTATACTGTTCCTGAACGGTTTCAGTCATTAATATCCTCTCATCATTAGGCGCATAATGGCATCTCTAATAATAATAAATAATAATAATAAATAGGCTTCGCCACTGGCAAGAATAAAATTACATACAGTCCACACGTTCAAGTCGTTTATATTTCTAACCATGTTGCTGGTCCATCGTTCCGGATTCTTTGACAGTTTTGAAGTGCTTTGATTCTCAGAGTAATTCTAAAATTCAAATCAAACGGTTCTCGGACAACTACACAGAGGCGCCATCTCTTCAAGACATTTATGAAAGCACAACTCATAACAAACAGCATTTGTCCAACACCCAGAAGTTTCATCACTTGAAAACACATCTCGTTGATGAGGCTGCCAATTTGGTTAGACACCTGGCAGTTACGGACACGGCCCTCAACACTGCATGGGAACGTCTTAATAAAAGATACAATCGTCCACGGCACATTGTAAACTCCAGCAAGCAGGACAAATAGCCATAAACTGGTTGAAAAAAATCTTCCAATTCATCCTGGCGGTAGAAGAACTACCAACAGCATGGCAAGAAACAAAGGTGGTTTTTATTCCCAAGACAGGGAAGGCCACTCACACCACAGCAAAGGATTTTAGGCCAATAAGCCTAGCATCATTCCTGCTTAAGAGCTTTGAAAGAATGATAAGCCTACACATAAGGGCCACCATAGACCCGACACAAATATCAGAAGCACAACACGCTTACACCAAAGGTAAGTCAACCGAATCGGCGCTACACTTGGTGGTAAACAGCATCGAGAAATCACTCAACATCAAGGAATACACACTGATCGCCTTCCTGGATATAGAGGGAGCCTTCAATAACGTGCTTCCCACTGCTATAACAGAATCTCTCACAGAACTAGGGGTTTAGCCGCCAATGGTGAGGCTAATCCATAAATTGCTGATAAGCAGAATGGTCACAGCCACACTAGGGACCTCAACCCAGACTAGACTAGTGAACAGAGGCACCCCGCAAAAAGGTGTACTATCACACCTCTTTTGGAATATCGCAGTAAATAAACTACTGCGGATTCTGGAGGGAGGAGGCTGTAAGGTCGTGGCATACGCAGACGACGTCGCCATCATCTTTAATGGAAAATATCCACAAACACTTTGCGATCTTATGACCGCTAAACTTCAAATACTATCGGAATGGACGATAGCGAACGGACTCGGGACCCATTTTAAACAATTGTAATCTCTCCTTTAGCGATCACGCCAGGTATTTGGGGTTAGTACTAGATAAACGCCTCAAATGGGGCTTAAACAACCAAGAGAGAACCAAAAAAGCGACCATTGCACTTTACTCCTGTAAAAAAGCAATCGGGCTAAGATGGGGCATGTCCCCAAGAACAGTTAACTGGATATATCCTACTGTACGGAGTGGCTCTGTAGTGGACCGCCTTGCACAAACAATGCATACTGACTCCTCTGAACAAAGTACAGCGAATGGCGGCTTTGTGTATTAGTGGAGCCCTTCGAACCACCCCGAATGAAGCGCTGAATGCGATCTTGAACCTCCCTAGCCTGGACTTAGCAGGCATGGAAAGGGCCAAATCGGCAGCTATTCGACTGAGGGACACAGGGCAGTGGAAAGCCCCATTTTATGGCCATGCTAAAATTCTCCAGCATGATAAATCGATTCCGAAGATCACGGATCTATGCAAATCTATTGAATATAGTCACACACCCTTTGAGGCCCTGATTCCTGATAGAGAGGAATGGGAACAGGGCCGACCGGGCACGACGGACGCAATCTGTTTCTGTACAGATGGCTCCAAATTGGAAGGACATGTCGGCGGAGGTGTATACTCCGAACAATTAGATATCAGGAAGTCATTCAGGCTCCCGGACCACTGTAGCGTCTTTCAGGCGGAGGTCCACGCTATAAAAGAAGCACTAACCTGTTTAAGGAACCTTAGCCTCCAGAGAGGACACCTAAACATATATAGTGACAGCCAGGCGGCTATTAAGTCGATCTACTCGACAAACACCAACTCCCGTACAATAGCAGACTGTCGCAGACCTCTCCACGAGATGGCAAATCAGTTTACTATCAGCCTAATATGGGTTCCGGGTCACCGGGACATCGTAGGCAACTGCATAGCGGACGAATTAGCCAGGCAGGGCACCACCAAGCCTCTCCTACCAGGAGAGGAAAACGTCGGTATGCCCATGGCTACTTGCAAGCTAAACATAAAAAAACACTTCAACACACTAGCCAACACCAGCACCACAGTGTCGCATCTCTCACCAGACATGGCCTGTGATAAACAACAAAAAAAACTCGGAGTTACTCAAGCTCAGCCGCACAGAGTGTGGCATGTTGATCCGAGCTCTTACAGGCCACTGGGTTGTTGGCGCACATGCCGGCTGGCTAAAAGCCCCGCAAAATTATTTCTGCAGAAGCTGTAGGGATGAGGAAGAAGTGGAAACGGTAGAACACCTTCTCTGCTTCTGCCCAGCCCTATGCAGACTCAGACTGAAACACTTAGGAAGCCCCTTCATCGACGATCTTACCGAAATATCGGAGATTAATCTCAAAAGCATAAGTGCCTTTATTAAATCTTCCGGGTGGAAGACATGCTGATCAGCTTAACACAGGCTGAAACTACTAGAAACGGGACCCTAGAGAAGGAAGAAGCGAGATCATGCGTTATCACAGCGGACCCATTGAGGTCTAAGTGTGTCGGACTATAGTCCGACAGCCGCCCTAACCTAACCTAACCCCCCAAGCCTATAGCGCCCACAATTTTCATGCTAGATAAAAAATTTTAACTGAAATTTATTGGTCTCGTCAATACCAATCGATTGATCCAAAAAATCTGCCACGCCCACTCTAACGCCCGTAACGCTTAAATCTCGCTTTGCTGCTTGCATATCTCCATTTCCCTTTGGTCCCTTTAGCTGAGTAACGGGTAACTGATAGTCGAGGTACTCGACTATAGCGTTGTGCCTTGTTTTTATTTCAATTTATAAATTTTTAAATTTAAATTTTTAATTTTACATTTTTAATTTTAAGTTTTATTTATTTTTAATTTTTATTTAGTTCATTTTAACTTTAAAATTTAAATTTAAATTTTTAATTTTATTTATTTCTCACTATCTCTCTAAATTTAAATTCCAATATGCTAAATTGTGTAGTTAAATAGTCAAGCATTGTTCTTAAATAGTCTTAAAATAGTCTTTCAGTGCGTTTTTAATTTAAGTTTCGTTACTGATTGCCTTGATAGTGTGTGGAAGTTAGTTCCTAGTGCGAACAGCATTTTAATTTAAGTTTCGTTACTGATTGCCTTGATAGTGTGTGGAAGTTAGTTCCTAGTGCGAACAGCATTTACAAGGAACTGCCTCCTTGTGCATAGGTTCTTATACTTGAAGCTTATTATGTTTCTGGTTCTACTTGACGAACTAAAAATAAGTTTTTCATACAGATACGACGGCTCTTGTTTGCTTATAATTTTATGGAGTAGTAATAAGGCCCTATGGTTGTCCAGGATTTAAATGGCATGTTAAAGATCTATTATAAATATATCTTGCCACATTATTAAACTAGCGGCTTGCGCTGACCTACGGAACTCCAGTTACTAAATACCTCTAGGCCATATAAAAGTACCGATATGAGGTAAATTTTTGCAATTGTCTTTTTTATTTTGGTCAGTAAGAAGTCTTTGGTCAAGTATAAGATTCTAAGTATTGCATCCCACGTCAATGTTTGATTAAATGTAAATCGTAAATTAATTGTAGTTTTTACATACTCAATAGGAGCATTGTTAATGGATGATTTTTGCAATGCATCGGTAGTCATCACTCTTTTACCTACAATAATACATTTAGTTTTTTTCGTGTTTAATCCTAGCTCATTACTTTTCGCCCAATGGCTAACAATTTCCAATTCTGTTTGACAGACACTTATACTGTTCCTGAACGGTTTCAGTCATTAATGTCCTCTCATCATTAGGCGCATAATGGCATCTCTAATAATAATAAATAATAATAATAAATAGGCTTCGCCACTGGCAAGAATAAAATTACATACAGTCCACACGTTCAAGTCGTTTATATTTCTAACCATGTTGCTGGTCCATCGTTCCGGATTCTTTGACAGTTTTGAAGTGCTTTGATTCTCAGAGTAATTCTAAAATTCAAATCAAACGGTTCTCGGACAACTACACAGAGGCGCCATCTCTTCAAGACATTTATGAAAGCACAACTCATAACAAACAGCATTTGTCCAACACCCAGAAGTTTCATCACTTGAAAACACATCTCGTTGATGAGGCTGCCAATTTGGTTAGACACCTGGCAGTTACGGACACGGCCCTCAACACTGCATGGGAACGTCTTAATAAAAGATACAATCGTCCACGGCACATTGTAAACTCCAGCAAGCAGGACAAATAGCCATAAACTGGTTGAAAAAACCACTTCAACACACTAGCCAACACCCATTGGCAAAACGCACCACAGTGTCGCATCTCTCACCAGACATGGCCTGTGATAAACAACAAAAAATCCTCGGAGTTACTCAAACTCAGCCGCACAGAGTGTGGCATGTTGATCCGAGCTCTTACAGGCCACTGGGTTGTTGGCGCACATGCCGGCAGGCTAAAAGCCCCGCAAAATTATTTCTGCAGAAGCTGTAGGGATGAGGAAGAAATGGAAACGGTAGAACACCTTCTCTGCTTCTGCCCAGCCCTATGCAGACTCAGACTGAAACACCTAGGAAGCCCCTTCATCGACGATCTTACCGAAATATCGGAGATTAATCTCAAAAGCATAAGTGCCTTTATTAAATCTTCCGGGTGGAAGACATGCTTATCAGCTTAACACAGGCTGAAACTACTAGAAACGGGACCCTAGAGAAGGAAGAAGCGAGATCATGCGTTATCACAGCGGACCCATTGAGGTCTAAGTGTGTCGGACTATAGTCCGACAGCCGCCCTAACCTAGCCTAACCCCCCAAGCCTATAGCGCCCACAATTTTCATGCTAGATAAAAAATTTTAACTGAAATTTATTGGTCTCGTCAAAACCAATCGATTGATCCAAAAAATCTGCCACGCCCACTCTAACGCCCGTAACGCTTAAATCTCGCTTTACTGCTTGCATATCTCCATTTCCCTTTGGTCCCTTTAGCTGAGTAACGGGTAACTGATAGTCGAGGTACTCGTTTCGTTTATAGCGTTGTGCCTTGTTTTTATTTCATTTTATAAATTTTTAAATTTAAATTTTTAATTTTACATTTTTAATTTTAAGTTTTATTTATTTTTAATTTTTATTTAGTTCATTTTAACTTTAAAATTTAAATTTAAATTTTTAATTTTATTTATTTCTCACTTTCTCTCTAAATTTAAATTCCAATATGCTAAATTGTGTAGTTAAATAGTCAAGCATTGTTCTTAAATAGTCTTAAAATAGTCTTTCAGTGCGTTTTTAATTTAAGTTTCGTTACTGATTGCCTTGATAGTGTGTGGAAGTTAGTTCCTAGTGCGAACAGCATTTTAATTTAAGTTTCGTTACTGATTGCCTTGATAGTGTGTGGAAGTTAGTTCCTAGTGCGAACAGCATTTACAAGGAACTGCCTCCTTGTGCATAGGTTCTTATACTTGAAGCTTATTATGTTTCTGGTTCTTCTTGACGAACTAAAAATAAGTTTTTCATACAGATACGACGGCTCTTGTTTGCTTATAATTTTATGGAGTAGTAATAAGGCCCTATGGTTGTCCAGGATTTAAATGGCATGTTAAAGATCTATTATAAATATATCTTGCCACATTATTAAACTAGCGGCTTGCGCTGACCTACGGAACTCCAGTTACTAAATACCTCTAGGCCATATAAAAGTACCGATATGAGGTACATTTTTGCAATTGTCTTTTTTATTTTGGTCAGTAAGAAGTCTTTGGTCAAGTATAAGATTCTAAGTATTGCATCCCACGTCAATGTTTGATTAAATGTAAATCGTAAATTAATTCTAGTTTTTACATACTCAATAGGAGCATTGTTAATGGATGATTTTTGCAATGCATCGGTAGTCATCACTCTTTTACCTACAATAATACATTTAGTTTTTTTCGTGTTTAATCCTAGCTCATTACTTTTCGCCCAATGGCTAACAATTTCCAATTCTGTTTGACAGACACTTATACTGTTCCTGAACGGTTTCAGTCATTAATGTCCTCTCATCATTAGGCGCATAATGGCATCTCTAATAATAATAAATAATAATAATAAATAGGCTTCGCCACTGGCAAGAATAAAATTACATACAGTCCACACGTTCAAGTCGTTTATATTTCTAACCATGTTGCTGGTCCATCGTTCCGGATTCTTTGACAGTTTTGAAGTGCTTTGATTCTCAGAGTAATTCTAAAATTCAAATCAAACGGTTCTCGGACAACTACACAGAGGCGCCATCTCTTCAAGACATTTATGAAAGCACAACTCATAACAAACAGCATTTGTCCAACACCCAGAAGTTTCATCACTTGAAAACACATCTCGTTGATGAGGCTGCCAATTTGGTTAGACACCTGGCAGTTACGGACACGGCCCTCAACACTGCATGGGAACGTCTTAATAAAAGATACAATCGTCCACGGCACATTGTAAACTCCAGCAAGCAGGACAAATAGCCATAAACTGGTTGAAAAAAATCTTCCAATTCATCCTGGCGGTAGAAGAACTACCAACAGCATGGCAAGAAACAAAGGTGGTTTTTATTCCCAAGACAGGGAAGGCCACTCACACCACAGCAAAGGATTTTAGGCCAATAAGCCTAGCATCATTCCTGCTTAAGAGCTTTGAAAGAATGATAAGCCTACACATAAGGGCCACCATAGACCCGACACAAATATCAGAAGCACAACACGCTTACACCAAAGGTAAGTCAACCGAATCGGCGCTACACTTGGTGGTAAACAGCATCGAGAAATCACTCAACATCAAGTAATACACACTGATCGCCTTCCTGGATATAGAGGGAGCCTTCAATTACGTGCTTCCCACTGCTATAACAGAATCTCTCACAGAACTAGGGGTTTAGCCGCCAATGGTGAGGCTAATCCATAAATTGCTGATAAGCAGAATGGTCACAGCCACACTAGGGACCTCAACCCAGACTAGACTAGTGAACAGAGGCACCCCGCAAAAAGGTGTACTATCACACCTCTTTTGGAATATCGCAGTAAATAAACTACTGCGGATTCTGGAGGGAGGAGGCTGTAAGGTCGTGGCATACGCAGACGACGTCGCCATCATCTTTAATGGAAAATATCCACAAACACTTTGCGATCTTATGACCGCTAAACTTCAAATACTATCGGAATGGACGATAGCGAACGGACTCGGGACCCATTTTAAACAATTGTAATCTCTCCTTTAGCGATCACGCCAGGTATTTGGGGTTAGTACTAGGTAAACGCCTCAAATGGGGCTTAAACAACCAAGAGAGAACCAAAAAAGCGACCATTGCACTTTACTCCTGTAAAAAAGCAATCGGGCTAAGATGGGGCATGTCCCCAAGAACATTTAACTGGATATAGACAGCGGTAGTCAATCCAATCCTACTGTACGGAGTGGCTCTGTAGTGGACCGCCTTGCACAAACAATGCATACTGACTCCTCTGAACAAAGTACAGCGAATGGCGGCTTTGTGTATTAGTGGAGCCCTTCGAACCACCCCGAATGAAGCGCTGAATGCGATCTTGAACCTCCCTAGCCTGGACTTAGCAGGCATGGAAAGGGCCAAATCGGCAGCTATTCGACTGAGGGACACAGGGCAGTGGAAAGCCCCATTTTATGGCCATGCTAAAATTCTCCAGCATGATAAATCGATTCCGAAGATCACGGATCTATGCAAATCTATTGAATATAGTCACACACCCTTTGAGGCCCTGATTCCTGATAGAGAGGAATGGGAACAGGGCCGACCGGGCACGACGGACGCAATCTGTTTCTGTACAGATGGCTCCAAATTGGAAGGACATGTCGGCGGAGGTGTATACTCCGAACAATTAGATATCAGGAAGTCATTCAGGCTCCCGGATCACTGTAGCGTCTTTCAGGCGGAGGTCCACGCTATAAAAGAAGCACTAACCTGTTTAAGGAACCTTAGCCTCCAGAGAGGACACCTAAACATATATAGTGACAGCCAAGCGGCTATTAAGTCGATCTACTCGACAAACACCAACTCCCGTACAATAGCAGACTGTCGCAGACCTCTCCACGAGATGGCAAATCAGTTTACTATCAGCCTAATATGGGTTCCGGGTCACCGGGACATCGTAGGCAACTGCATAGCGGACGAATTAGCCAGGCAGGGCACCACCAAGCCTCTCCTACCAGGAGATGAAAATGTCGGTATGCCCATGGCTACTTGCAAGCTAAACATAAAAAACCACTTCAACACACTAGCCAACACCAGCACCACAGTGTCGCATCTCTCACCAGACATGGCCTGTGATAAACAACAAAAAAACCTCGGAGTTACTCAAGCTCAGCCGCACAGAGTGTGGCATGTTGATCCGAGCTCTTACAGGCCACTGGGTTGTTGGCGCACATGCCGGCTGGCTAAAAGCCCCGCAAAATTATTTCTGCAGAAGCTGTAGGGATGAGGAAGAAGTGGAAACGGTAGAACACCTTCTCTGCTTCTGCCCAGCCCTATGCAGACTCAGACTGAAACACTTAGGAAGCCCCTTCATCGACGATCTTACCGAAATATCGGAGATTAATCTCAAAAGCATAAGTGCCTTTATTAAATCTTCCGGGTGGAAGACATGCTGATCAGCTTAACACAGGCTGAAACTACTAGAAACGGGACCCTAGAGAAGGAAGAAGCGAGATCATGCGTTATCACAGCGGACCCATTGAGGTCTAAGTGTGTCGGACTATAGTCCGACAGCCGCCCTAACCTAACCTAACCCCCCAAGCCTATAGCGCCCACAATTTTCATGCTAGATAAAAAATTTTAACTGAAATTTATTGGTCTCGTCAATACCAATCGATTGATCCAAAAAATCTGCCACGCCCACTCTAACGCCCGTAACGCTTAAATCTCGCTTTGCTGCTTGCATATCTCCATTTCCCTTTGGTCCCTTTAGCTGAGTAACGGGTAACTGATAGTCGAGGTACTCGACTATAGCGTTGTGCCTTGTTTTTATTTCAATTTATAAATTTTTAAATTTAAATTTTTAATTTTACATTTTTAATTTTAAGTTTTATTTATTTTTAATTTTTATTTAGTTCATTTTAACTTTAAAATTTAAATTTAAATTTTTAATTTTATTTATTTCTCACTTTCTCTCTAAATTTAAATTCCAATATGCTAAATTGTGTAGTTAAATAGTCAAGCATTGTTCTTAAATAGTCTTAAAATAGTCTTTCAGTGCGTTTTTAATTTAAGTTTCGTTACTGATTGCCTTGATAGTGTGTGGAAGTTAGTTCCTAGTGCGAACAGCATTTTAATTTAAGTTTCGTTACTGATTGCCTTGATAGTGTGTGGAAGTTAGTTCCTAGTGCGAACAGCATTTACAAGGAACTGCCTCCTTGTGCATAGGTTCTTATACTTGAAGCTTATTATGTTTCTGGTTCTTCTTGACGAACTAAAAATAAGTTTTTCATACAGATACGACGGCTCTTGTTTGCTTATAATTTTATGGAGTAGTAATAAGGCCCTATGGTTGTCCAGGATTTAAATGGCATGTTAAAGATCTATTATAAATATATCTTGCCACATTATTAAACTAGCGGCTTGCGCTGACCTACGGAACTCCAGTTACTAAATACCTCTAGGCCATATAAAAGTACCGATATGAGGTAAATTTTTGCAATTGTCTTTTTTATTTTGGTCAGTAAGAAGTCTTTGGTCAAGTATAAGATTCTAAGTATTGCATCCCACGTCAATGTTTGATTAAATGTAAATCGTAAATTAATTGTAGTTTTTACATACTCAATAGGAGCATTGTTAATGGATGATTTTTGCAATGCATCGGTAGTCATCACTCTTTTACCTACAATAATACATTTAGTTTTTTTCGTGTTTAATCCTAGCTCATTACTTTTCGCCCAATGGCTAACAATTTCCAATTCTGTTTGACAGACACTTATACTGTTCCTGAACGGTTTCAGTCATTAATGTCCTCTCATCATTAGGCGCATAATGGCATCTCTAATAATAATAAATAATAATAATAAATAGGCTTCGCCACTGGCAAGAATAAAATTACATACAGTCCACACGTTCAAGTCGTTTATATTTCTAACCATGTTGCTGGTCCATCGTTCCGGATTCTTTGACAGTTTTGAAGTGCTTTGATTCTCAGAGTAATTCTAAAATTCAAATCAAACGGTTCTCGGACAACTACACAGAGGCGCCATCTCTTCAAGACATTTATGAAAGCACAACTCATAACAAACAGCATTTGTCCAACACCCAGAAGTTTCATCACTTGAAAACACATCTCGTTGATGAGGCTGCCAATTTGGTTAGACACCTGGCAGTTACGGACACGGCCCTCAACACTGCATGGGAACGTCTTAATAAAAGATACAATCGTCCACGGCACATTGTAAACTCCAGCAAGCAGGACAAATAGCCATAAACTGGTTGAAAAAAATCTTCCAATTCATCCTGGCGGTAGAAGAACTACCAACAGCATGGCAAGAAACAAAGATGGTTTTTATTCCCAAGACAGGGAAGGCCACTCACACCACAGCAAAGGATTTTAGGCCAATAAGCCTAGCATCATTCCTGCTTAAGAGCTTTGAAAGAATGATAAGCCTACACATAAGGGCCACCATAGACCCGACACAAATATCAGAAGCACAACACGCTTACACCAAAGGTAAGTCAACCGAATCGGCGCTACACTTGGTGGTAAACAGCATCGAGAAATCACTCAACATCAAGGAATACACAATGATCGCCTTCCTGGATATAGAGGGAGCCTTCAATAACGTGCTTCCCACTGCTATAACAGAATCTCTCACAGAACTAGGGGTTTAGCCGCCAATGGTGAGGCTAATCCATAAATTGCTGATAAGCAGAATGGTCACAGCCACACTAGGGACCTCAACCCAGACTAGACTAGTGAACAGAGGCACCCCGCAAAAAGGTGTACTATCACACCTCTTTTGGAATATCGCAGTAAATAAACTACTGCGGATTCTGGAGGGAGGAGGCTGTAAGGTCGTGGCATACGCAGACGACGTCGCCATCATCTTTAATGGAAAATATCCACAAACACTTTGCGATCTTATGACCGCTAAACTTCAAATACTATCGGAATGGACGATAGCGAACGGACTCGGGACCCATTTTAAACAATTGTAATCTCTCCTTTAGCGATCACGCCAGGTATTTGGGGTTAGTACTAGATAAACGCCTCAAATGGGGCTTAAACAACCAAGAGAGAACCAAAAAAGCGACCATTGCACTTTACTCCTGTAAAAAAGCAATCGGGCTAAGATGGGGCATGTCCCCAAGAACAGTTAACTGGATATAGACAGCGGTAGTCAAGCCAATCCTACTGTAAGGAGTGGCTCTGTAGTGGACCGCCTTGCACAAACAATGCATACTGACTCCTCTGAACAAAGTACAGCGAATGGCGGCTTTGTGTATTAGTGGAGCCCTTCGAACCACCCCGAATGAAGCGCTGAATGCGATCTTGAACCTCCCTAGCCTGGACTTAGCAGGCATGGAAAGGGCCAAATCGGCAGCTATTCGACTGAGGGACACAGGGCAGTGGAAAGCCCTATTTTATGGCCATGCTAAAATTCTCCAGCATGATAAATCGATTCCGAAGATCACGGATCTATGCAAATCTATTGAATATAGTCACACACCCTTTGAGGCCCTGATTCCTGATAGAGAGGAATGGGAACAGGGCCGACCGGGCACGACGGACGCAATCTGTTTCTGTACAGATGGCTCCAAATTGGAAGGACATGTCGGCGGAGGTGTATACTCCGAACAATTAGATATCAGGAAGTCATTCAGGCTCCCGGACCACTGTAGCGTCTTTCAGGCGGAGGTCCACGCTATAAAAGAAGCACTAACCTGTTTAAGGAACCTTAGCCTCCAGAGAGGACACCTAAACATATATAGTGACAGCCAGGCGGCTATTAAGTCGATCTACTCGACAAACACCAACTCCCGTACAATAGCAGACTGTCGCAGACCTCTCCACGAGATGGCAAATCAGTTTACTATCAGCCTAATATGGGTTCCGGGTCACCGGGACATCGTAGGCAACTGCATAGCGGACGAATTAGCCAGGCAGGGCACCACCAAGCCTCTCCTACCAGGAGAGGAAAATGTCGGTATGCCCATGGCTACTTGCAAGCTAAACATAAAAAACCACTTCAACACACTAGCCAACACCAGCACCACAGTGTCGCATCTCTCACCAGACATGGCCTGTGATAAACAACAAAAAAACCTCGGAGTTACTCAAGCTCAGCCGCACAGAGTGTGGCATGTTGATCCGAGCTCTTACAGGCCACTGGGTTGTTGGCGCACATGCCGGCTGGCTAAAAGCCCCGCAAAATTATTTCTGCAGAAGCTGTAGGGATGAGGAAGAAGTGGAAACGGTAGAACACCTTCTCTGCTTCTGCCCAGCCCTATGCAGACTCAGACTGAAACACTTAGGAAGCCCCTTCATCGACGATCTTACCGAAATATCGGAGATTAATCTCAAAAGCATAAGTGCCTTTATTAAATCTTCCGGGTGGAAGACATGCTGATCAGCTTAACACAGGCTGAAACTACTAGAAACGGGACCCTAGAGAAGGAAGAAGCGAGATCATGCGTTATCACAGCGGACCCATTGAGGTCTAAGTGTGTCGGACTATAGTCCGACAGCCGCCCTAACCTAACCTAACCCCCCAAGCCTATAGCGCCCACAATTTTCATGCTAGATAAAAAATTTTAACTGAAATTTATTGGTCTCGTCAATACCAATCGATTGATCCAAAAAATCTGCCACGCCCACTCTAACGCCCGTAACGCTTAAATCTCGCTTTGCTGCTTGCATATCTCCATTTCCCTTTGGTCCCTTTAGCTGAGTAACGGGTAACTGATAGTCGAGGTACTCGACTATAGCGTTGTGCCTTGTTAAGACTAAATGTATCCCCCAACATAATTTTTATTTCAATTTATAAATTTTTAAATTTAAATTTTTAATTTTACATTTTTAATTTTAAGTTTTATTTATTTTTAATTTTTATTTAGTTCATTTTAACTTTAAAATTTAAATTTAAATTTTTAATTTTATTTATTTCTCACTTTCTCTCTAAATTTAAATTCCAATATGCTAAATTGTGTAGTTAAATAGTCAAGCATTGTTCTTAAATAGTCTTAAAATAGTCTTTCAGTGCGTTTTTAATTTAAGTTTCGTTACTGATTGCCTTGATAGTGTGTGGAAGTTAGTTCCTAGTGCGAACAGCATTTTAATTTAAGTTTCGTTACTGATTGCCTTGATAGTGTGTGGAAGTTAGTTCCTAGTGCGAACAGCATTTACAAGGAACTGCCTCCTTGTGCATAGGTTCTTATACTTGAAGCTTATTATGTTTCTGGTTCTTCTTGACGAACTAAAAATAAGTTTTTCATACAGATACGACGGCTCTTGTTTGCTTATAATTT